>NC_064616.1:293071433-293371433 GCF_023898315.1 Schistocerca nitens | reverse complement strand
GATGCAACAATTGCTATAATGATTGTAAACTGTTTATAAACTTATTCATACACTGTTTTACAACTAATACAGGCATAATTTCACAGCCTTATAATGCACTAGCCCTGCCACTAGACGGTATTTTCAGTTAAATACCTGAAATGTAAATATCATATTGCAAACTTAAATAATAAATACAATAGTGGGAAAGAAAACGCTGGAAGGTACATAAAAGTTCATAACCTCAGAGTTCCTAACAGCTGTCGGCCAGTAACCATTATAAGTGATTTGATGTGATTGGCATGTGTTACTTGTTGGCCCATGTGGATAAAACTAGCATACTGAGACTCTGTTCCAGCAGGTAACATTTGGCATAGAGATTCCAATGGATATGTCTGGGCCAAGTACGTTAAAATTTCTGAAACAGAAATTAGATATCAAAACATTTCACACATTGAGAAATGAAAATAATAGGATGCATACATTTTGTATTCATCAAAGATACAGTATAATCTTATGTATGACATGAAATTATGTAATATCATATTAAAGATCAGTGCCATTGTAAAACAGCACATATTCTTTCAAGTTTCTAGCTGTCCGGTAAAAAACAAATTTGGGTAACTGTGTATAGTAATTACAAATGGCAACAACTAGATGACTGATAGAATTAATACAAATATCTATGTTAGCTCACACCTAAAAGAAAACAAACTGATTTTTTGGTGGACAGAGTTTTTGTAGTACTACATTTTGCTGCTAGGAGCACATAGTGCAAATATTCCAGAGTCAGTAAACCTAGTGCTGTCACTGGAGAAGGCCAGGACTAGTTTTGGCGGAGTTTACAATGACAAATGTTTTCTATGATTGTTGTTCGTGTAATGGCTGATTTTTGTGACAAGCATGCAGCAGTGAAATTCTGCTCAGAGAAAGTGGAACAGAACTTCTTGAAATGTTAAAAACGGCATATAAGGACGATGCTAAGGGGAAAGCTCAAATGTTCAAGTGGTTTTCCCATTTCAAAAATGGTGAAATGTCAACTGATGACAAATCTTGTTGTGGTTGCCCTTCCACAGCTTGAACACATGAAAATGTTGAAAACATTCATGCAATCATCAACGCAGATCGATGGCAGGCCACTGAGGAAATTCTGGAGCTGTTGGGAGTGACTTTGAGCTCAGTGCAGTGAATTGTGACAGAAGATTTGGAAATGAAAAGGGTGGCTGCCAAATTCGTGCAATGACTGCTGACTGCTGAACAAAAACAAGGTTGCATTGGAGTATGCTGCACTTTGAAAGAAGAGTCCCAAAATGATCCGAACTTTTTTTCAAAACTTATCACAGGTGACAAAACTTGATGCTATGCTTACGATCCTGAATCAAAGCAACAATCACGTAAGTGGAGGACTTCAAGTTTGCCTCACTCCAAGAAAGCTTGTCATGTTAAAAGAGACATGAACGGAAAGCATTTTGCTAATGCTGCTGAGGTGACGAAAAAAACAACAGAGATGATGTAATTCATCACAAAAGTTGAATGTAAATAATGTTTTGAAAAATAGAATAAAAGATTACACAAGTGTATTAATGCAAGTGGAGATTACTAAGGGGATTAAAAATGTGTGCCTTAAAAATGTTCAGTTTCTTTTAGGTGCCCCATTGTAAGTAAGCAGAAATATAGTTGTGCTAAGTAGATGACCTAGACTATGATTTAACAGTTTAATGGTTAGCTAGTCAGTTGTGTATTTCATAAATCTCTATAACAAATACAACAAGCAGAATCTTTTAAGAGCAAAACTTAATGCTGACAAGGACAGGGTGCCCACAGCTGCTTCAATAAATACCTCTGTTGCTAATGAGTTCAGCAACTTCATCATATGAGTTTCAGTACTGAGACAAGAAGAGGAAGAGGAGGAATAAGGAAATTATTGAAGGAAATAAGTATTGACTGAAACATTGGGATTTCCATAAACTTCATTACTCTGGTGAGCGGTACAGAATACCATGCACAGTGTAATAATTAATTTTACAGAAAAAGCAACAAAACATATTGACCTTTAGACTCTTGCCACACATTTTCCCTTTTCTGCTACTGTTGGTCTGTAGATGGATTAATTTTCCTTTCCTCCAGAACCTTCACCTACTCTTTTCTCCAGTTTCTGTGTGTCTGTTTCCACTAACAAAGGAATTCTAAATGTTCCAGAAGCTTAGAGTTCAGTAATGAGCTCTGATTTGTGAGCCTGTTAGCTTCCTTCTGTTTATGTTCTGACAACAAATACCTAAACCAAATTTTTCTCCATTGAATAGTGATAATAAATCCTTTCTTAAAGCATAAAAAAAACAAAAAAAAAACCCTCTCTCATTAACATGTGGGGAACTGACATACCTGCAGTGAGGTGTGACACACAGATAATATCATTCCTTGATCATGTTACAAGCTTCCAGGGATGATGAAGAAGGGTTTTCAATTTGAGATAAGGGGCCCTAGTCTGGAAATGACCTGGTCGAAAGTTATAATCGAATATTGTTCTGTTACCTCTGACAGTGGACTTCTTCCACTGCAAGCTCTTTGCTTTGCTATATTTTGGGAGGGGGTAATATGGACCAAACCAAAGAATAATGTCCAGTAAATGTAGGCTCTAAAATGAATACCTTTCAGCTATCAGCACTTGTTCAGCAGAAGAGATGTGTTTTCATAGTGGAATAGATGAACAAGTTCTCATAGCTCCTAAGTTTCCATACACACTTTAGAGCCTACATTTATTGGACTTTTTTTGTACATATTACCTCCTTCCAAAAAATGGAAAGCAAAGAGCTTGCAGGAGAAGAGGTACACTGTCAGAGGTACCAGAATGTTTTCTGCTTATAACTTTCGACTCAGTCTCTTACCTCAAATTGGCACATTTAACCATCTCCATCATCCCTGAAGTTTGTGACATCATTATGGAATCACCTTGTATAGCTACTAGTCTCCTACTGAGTAACACCCCAGGTGCTGGACAGACTGCTAATCATTACTGGCAACAATCAGCTCAAGGTCAGAATGGGTTCTCGATGGGTCTGGCTGTCTGCTGTGTCCCTGTACCTGAATATACTGGCTAATAATAGCCTTTCTTTTGAGTGCACTAACTCCAGAAACACATGCTGTCCCTGATGGAAACAAGCATTTTGGGGAACAAAGATTAAAATAGACATGTTTTAGTCTGAATTGTTTCCATGAAAGATGCATGTCATGTTCTTAATGGTGTAATATAAAAATTCCTTCCAGAGGTAGGCAACAATATTCTGTTCAGCATTCAATGATAAATACAAAAAACTTATCAAAGTTTTAATTTTGTTTTCCTTTGACATGACTCATTATAGAGAAACACATCATGTCTAAGGAAAATAAAATTTGTGATGAAGACTAAACTATCGGTCATTAAATGCTGAAATTGTTAGGTACACAGGCTTTTTCACTAGTTCCTATCTAACATATCTGTCCTCCTTTACTCCATGTATGCACTCATACCTTCGCTGCC
Source organism: Schistocerca nitens (assembly GCF_023898315.1). NCBI lineage: Eukaryota > Metazoa > Arthropoda > Insecta > Orthoptera > Acrididae > Schistocerca > Schistocerca nitens. Next base: position 293,367,937 of record NC_064616.1, on the reverse strand, counting down.
ACTAAACCAAGTATTGGTTTTGATGCTGACTCTTGTTTGTTACAACACTATAAGAGAGAGTATACTGGAGTGAAGCATCAGGTAATTATTTGATTGTGCAAATAATTACAAAAAATATGGTAATTTTCACTGATGCAGAATATGTATATATGGCATATGTTTTATGGTCTCTATGATGGAAGTGTTGCTGCTGGTGCTGCTCCTGTTGCTGTTGAAGAATACCATCACCACTTTTTTATATGAGTCATTCCAGATCAAAACTTCTTTTTACAAGCTTTCAACTGACAGCATAAATGTAGTAATTTATTTACATCATTTTGTTCTTCACTGCAAGGCAAGTCAAATAAAATAGTGCAAATGACTCTGAGCACTATGGGACAAAACTGCTGAGGTCATAAGTCCCCTAGAACTTAGAACTACTTAAACCTAACTAACCTAAGGACATCACACACATCCATGCCCGAGGCAGGATTCGAACCTGCAACCATAGCGGTCGCACGGTTCCGAACTGTAGAGCCTAGAACCGCTTGGCCACTCTGCCCAGCGCAAGTCAAATAACTGACCCCACATGTCAGTGTGTGTTCTTACTGTCTTCTAGTGGTAAACCATAAGAAGAACTGCAAAAATTACACCCATTCTCGAATCCTAGATGTTTATATGAAGATGGTATCTGTTCTTTCGGACATGTCCGAAAGAACAGATACCATCAGTGACCATGCAACTCTCTTAGAATGAAATGATAATTAGATCAAGACCCTAAGCTGTTGACAGGTGTTGATATACATCAATGGGTACAGTTGAAAATGTGTGCCATGCCCGAAAGAACAGATACCATCTTCATATACTTAAGGTTAACCAGCCATGTCTTTCGGACATGTCCGAAAGAACAGATACCATCTTCATGTATTTAAGGCTAACTGGCCATTGACCTTCTTTTTCTGTGCTGGATGCAACGCGCATTGCTCGAACTCTTACGGGACTTGGTAAGATTGTCTGCCGTGAGTAATGAGTGTAATGGGCAGGGGCAATACGAATGTAGTGTATGGACATTAAGTTGGGAATGTGGGTCTCACGGGGAGCATGCAAGGGATAAATCCATGCAGTCATCCTATTCTCTGTGCCCTCAGTGGCTCAGATGGATAGAGCGTCTGCCATGTAAGCAGGAGATCATGGGTTCGAGTCCCTGTCAGGGCACACATTTTCAACTGTCCCCGTTGATGTATATCAATGCCTGTCGAAAGCTTAGGGTCTCGATTTAACACTTTCAGACCTGGCGTCCAATATATTGGACACTGACTTGTATACATATTTTATAACAGTAAACAATTTCATTCACCATTGAAACCCTGTTGCCTGTTTACTGGACATCTCTCACATTAAGTTCCATGCATCTTGCTGCCCTCTGTTGCTGGAACTGTGTACTACACCAAAAAACAATCAAGATGGCGGACCCGTTGCGAAATACTCCAGATATGTCATATTTACGTGTTAAATGCTGCAATATACACATCTTCAGGTGCTCAAAAAAATATATATTGGGTAAGAGCCATCTGTAGAGATTGTGTTTAACGTAGGAGATGTAAGATTATGAACATAATTGAGCTATTATGACACTAAATTACATCTTCCAACATTCTGGACATCAGGATTCGGCAGTAATATTTTTTTCCCAACAAGCTGCAGTGAAGGCATTGATATTATCATTGTTTTCAATCTACTACTGTCTTATAATGTTCTTTCGATTAATGTTGCATTTCTCTTTGGATTCATAGCATAATATATTAGCTAATAAATTATTTTATCTGTGGTATCCAGTGATTAGCTTTGTATTTTATGACATTTTCATCTGTAACATACATGATAGTTTGCTAAAACTCGGTTTTTGTTTGTAGATCACAGGAAGGTATATGACACAACAAATCCAGACCACATCAAGGAGATCCTGGACCTCTTAACAGCAGGAGATGTTTCTGATATCGAAATCAATATTTCTAATGACAAAGACCATTTTGAAAATATTCCAGGTGCTGTTTCCACAACTCCAATGATAGGAAGTGAGAAAATGACAGTGAAAGATGATTTGTTGGTGACACAATTTGAATTCACAGAAGATGCAGTGGAGGTAGCGTCAGTTCATAATGGCCTAGAAGGTGACGAAGAGCCACATGAGCTATCTGCACCTGCAGGGACTGTATGTAATAGTGAATCAGAATATGACTATCACACTAGGAAAGAAGAAATAAAGTATAGACCTCACCCTTGGTCACCTCCTCCTATTCATTTTGATAATCAGTGCTATATTGATCAAGAAATTGAAGAAGAATCTGTCTGTTACTTTATGAAATATGTAACTGAGCAAGAATGGGAAATGTTTTCGAGAAACACAAATATATATGCATTACAGTCTGGTTATACAAATTTCAAACCAACTAACCCCGATGAAATAAAAGCACTCATTGGCCTGCATATAGCGATAGGAAACTTGAAATTTCCTCGAGTGAGATTTTACTGGGACAAGTTTGTTGGAATAGGTTTATTCTTAGATTCTATGACTAGAGATAGGTTTTTCCAGTTGTGAAATGCTCTGCATATTGTCAACAATTTGGAACGCCCTGCAAACTCAAGTGGCAAATTGTATAAAGTTCAACCTTTGTACAATGTTTTCAGAGGAAGATGTTTAGAGCTCTCCCTTGAAGAATATTTATGTACTGATGAACAGATGGTTCCATTCAAAGGTCAGCTTTCAATCAAGCAGTATGTGAAAGGCAAGCCGTTAAAATATTTGTTTTGGCTGGAAGATCTGGTGTTGCTTATGGCTTCCTAATATATCAGGGTAGTGCGACTGAGATTGATGAACAGAACAAGAAACTATTCAGTTTAGGTGCGTCTGTTGTTCTCCATTTGTGTGACAGAATAAAAAGTGAAGGACACAAGCTATATTTTGACAATTACTTCTCTTCTTATCGTCTTCTTCAAGTATATAAACAAAGAAAAATTTTTGCTGCTGGAACAGTTCATGTAAACAGGTTTTCTTCTCCTACGTTGATAAATGACTATGATATCAGAAAGAAGGAGAGAGGATTTTCTGACCAGATTGTCAGTAGAGACAATAATGTAGTCCTGGCAAAGTGGCTTGATAACAGAACTGTGGTATTGGGTTCAAATTTTGTTGGAATAGGTAAAGAAGACACTGTTGAACGATGGGACAAAACCTCAAGATCATACGTTAAAAATCAAGCGCCCTGAAGTTGTTAAATTGTACAATGAATCAATGGGTGGAGTAGACTTGTTTGATCAGCTGATTGGACTGTACAGAATCTTTATTACATCCAGAAAATGTGCTCTAAGAATGCTGATGCATGCTGTTGATTTTGCTTTGGTCAACAGCTGGTTAGAATATCGAAAACACTGTTCAGTGAAAAAAATTCAAGACAACAAAGTATTCGACTTACTGCATTTTCGAATGAGTGTAGCTGAAAGTCTTGTGAGATCAGGGACAAACACAAAGAGAAGAAGAGATAGGCCAGGCAGTGAAGAACCTAGAAAAGAGACTCTACAGGAAAGAACCAGAGCAGAGAGAGGTTCTCAGTCAAATGTGCAATATGATGGTGTTAATCATCTCCCAGTGGTAGATCAACACAAAGATGGAGGTACATGCAAAAACACACCATGTCAAGGGAAATCAAAAAGAATCTGTTCAAAATGTGATGTTCACCTTTGCCTAAAAAAAGATGCAAATTGCTTTGTGGCCTTTCAGAGAAAATTAATGTAAATAAAACTGTCTTCTGTAAGTGTTCAACTTATTAACTGTTCTGTAAATCATAATTCCAGTAGTTAAAACTATTAATATAATGTATAGATTCCTGTATTTTATAGAAGAATTACACCCTTGAAAAGATTTTGCACAATAAACATTGCTGTATAATTTGTAACTACTGACTTCTTATTTCACATTATCAACACCTCCGAGACACTTCGTCCAATTTATTGGACAACATTTCATTTTTTAAACCAAGTATGACATATTGAAATTTTGCTCGAATATACAATAAATAGGTCCATATAGACATGATAAAGTGCAAATCTTTTTTTTCTATTTTTAAAATAATTCAGGACTGAAGGGGTTAATTATCATTGGCTTTTTATCATGTTCGTGGTTTTGCTGACTGACTATTACTGACACCAAACTTAAGTAATTATGTCTAAGTTCAAGTTCAACCAATGCGTTCAGCAATGTAAACAATCCTATGCAGCATGGGCTGATGATATAAAATGCTTGGCATGCAAGTGTGACTTTACCTGTAATGGATGCGGACTCCTTAATCCATGATGTTATTATACATCTCACTCTAGATCATGATGTTCATGAGAAAACTTTAGAAGTTTCTGATCCCAACATGAGTGATGTGTTAAAAACTGCCAAAGCTCATGAAGTAACTGTGTCAGCACAAATTCAGTTTCACGATTCCTCAGGTGTTGATGTTGTTAGTAATTTAAGTTGCAATGTGCTCCATGATCACCTGATGACTTCCAATCAAGGTCATTATCTCATTTACAGAGCACCCATTTCTCCAGCAACACGGGTTCAATAGTTAGTGCAGAAGTTAGCAATTCCTCAGCCTCATTGTCAGCATATGTGCACAAATGGAAGCTCTCTGTCCGCCACTGGCATGTCCTCAAGTGAGCAGAGGCTCATTCGGTGTTTTCCTCCTCCTCCTCATTGGCAGACACCAAAAACATTAAAGCCAGAATGAAATTTTCACTCTGCAGTGAAGTGTGGGCTGATATGAAACTTCCAGAGCACTTGCCCACGTAAGGCAAAGGTCTCAAGTTCGAGTCTTGGTCCGGCACACACCCTTTTAATCTGCCATGAAGTTACATTCAAGCCGTCAAATCATGTCCATATGGTGGACCGCAGCACAACTGACTATACTGCCCTACTGTTTTGCATGGTGCAAATTGGAGCACCTCACGAGTGTCTGCTTCAGCTGGTGTGCATTGTCAACTTTTGCTGTCAGTATGCTCCATGCTATGTTGTTGATGCCCGTGGCAGCAACAGGTGAAATACAATGTCTTGTGTTGTAACTGGACAATGCAGATTTCCAGTTGGACACAAGTGTGAACATTTTTCTGATTAATGAGGACACATACCAGCGCACTGGCTCTCCATAGCTGTACTCTCCTAAGTGCAAAGTGGTGACATACAATGCCCAATCAATCCTGTTACAGGGTCAGACAGTTGACCAAGCTAAGTATAAAAATATTGCTCAGCAACTAACCTCGTTCATAGTAAATTCTTGGATGATGACTAATGTTTTTGGCATAGATGCTTTTACGATTTTGTGTTTTCAAATTCAAGACCAGGTTAATTTAGTTTCACCTGCGATCCCATTCAAGGAACTTGGTATGTTGTGTGTACAATTTAAGCAGCCATTTGAACCAACATTGGTTTGTGCAACAGAGTTCCAGGCCCAAACTTCCTTAAGGCAATGGGTAGTGTCTAAGTTCTGTAGGGCTCTTCCGGTGCCTTTCACCACGTGCGAGCAAGTTAAAGCAGAACTAGATATGTTGCAAAGTATGATAGGCATGAGGCCCTTTGTTTTGCCTTAAACACAAACCAGCAACACACCATCGATGGATTTCCAATTATGGTGTACGAAGTAGCAGCAGAGACTGTCTGTGATCTGTTTCTCTGCAAGGTGGTGTCTGCTGTATGGTGGAGTTGGCCAGAGCATTTGCCTAAGAATGCTGATCTGGAATGATGCACACATTTTTCCTTATGGCACATGCTTAATGTTATCAAGGGGGTTATGTTGTTGGGTATGGATGATACTGAATGCCAAGTGGTAGTTCCTCTCATGCTCCGCCCACGCATAGTGCAACGCCTCCACATTGCACATTGGGGAACATGCAAAATGAAGGAAATAGGGTGGCATCATGTGTATTGGCCTGAGATTGATGCCATCAATGAATGCACTGCACGGAAGTGCCATGTCTGCACCAACAACCAGTCTGCCCCAAAGCAGAGGTTCAACCCTTGGCTACAGCGTGACTGGCCCTGGCATAGGGCACATGTTGATTTTGCTGGTCCACTAGGGGGAGTGATGTAGTTGCTTGTTGTTGATGCCCTCTCTAGCTTTCCATATGTCACATGGATGGCTAAATTACAACAGCAACTACCATCCATGCGCTGGGTGTCATATCTGTGATACAGAGTTCCCTTCCACTTTATTTTCTGCCAATGTCCCTCAGGATTTTTGTCAGTACAATGGCAGTGAGCACCTGACCACCATTCCTTTCTATCCCATTTTCAATTCAGAAACTGAACAGATGGTCAGGACCTCCAACATGCAGATGTGCAAACTAATGATGACAACTTAATTTGGTGGCCTAAGCTGCTCCCCAGACTCAGTTGATCAGCCAGGACTCTCACAGATGGCACCATCTACCACCCCAGCCAAACACGATAATGACCCTCTGAAGGTGTCTTTGACAGGCATTTGTACATTTCTCTCTCCCTTCCCATGGCAAAGTTGGCAGAAGCTGGGCCACTTTCGGTCCTATATGCTGATTAAAGTGGGGAGAGATTTATTATCTGAGGGTGATTTGGATTCCCTGTCTAGCCTGTCATCACAGATACTCAGGTTCCAGGTGACAGACGCTACTTGCGGCTGCAGAGGGTGTGGCTGCGGTGGCAAGCATGTGGGGTGGCACCACCCCCTGATGAGTGTTTACCAATATACTACAGCCCAGCAATTGCAGCCAATCTCTCACCAGTCACTTAAGTCTTAGTTACACACGACTGAATTGCAGAGCTTCGACCTTACCTGATTTACATTTGCAATTGGATTTTTCTGCTTGGATGGTTGTATATGCTTTAGATAACTTAGATATGCTCTGGACTTGTGATGGTTGTTAGTTCACTTCGTGATCTCTACTGTGATTCATCTCCAGAACTGTCTGTTTTTTGTTTTGTTCTGTCAGTCTCTATGTTACCGTCAGTTCAAGTTATCATAAACTGTGTTTCTACCTACACAGAAATAGCATAGAAAACTTAGCCCCTGATGAAGATTTTGGAGGCAGTCATCAAACGCTCAGTACTTTACCTGAAACTGATGTAGCAAGTAAACCAAGAACTTTTTATCTAAGAACTCCATCACAAAAGACTTTGTAACATTATGTGTATGAATATTATTATGACTGTGTAAGTTAGTCCTATAACTAGCATGCAGAAACTTTCTACATATCTTGATAACTTGCAACCAAATGTATGATGAGCATTACGTACAGAAAACTTGTAAAGGGAAGTGTACAGTTTAACAACCTTTTGATAGTGAAGTACTTAGAAGGAGAGGAAGTTTGTACCCCCCTCACCTTAAATGGTTAGCAACCTTTACATCAACCTTTACATCAGAAGCTGTGCTTTGTGGCTTGAATTTTGTCACTGGATAAATAATAATCATGCTGAAGCCACCTTTGAACAGGATGGAATCAATAACTCACTTAATAACCATTCATGGTTGCATTACAATCCACATGGTCCAGTGGAATATAATTTCAGGGTTACTTTTATGTATCAATGTAGTGTCTGTAATGATTAGTGATATGTTCATAGGTCCAGCTATTTTTGGAGATCAAATTAAGGGAGACAATAACTTGCATTTAAAAAGAATACATCTATAGAACAATCAGAAAACATCTCATTGGCCACACATAATAGTTATACTTCCAAAATTATGGAGCTCCTTCACACCAGGTGCAGCTGCCCTGCACTGCACCTGACTAGGTATGACATTGCTGTATACTATACAGTACTCACTCAGGTGATGAACAGGCTTCAATATGACAGACAAAGGAATGAAACTTGGAGAATGGAACATAAATGATTTCAGGTATGTTGATGATACTTCTCTTCTAACATAGAAGGGGAAATATATTGACCTACTGTTGTTCAGAGTAAAGGCATAAAATGAAACTGTTGAGCAGAGACAAATGTGAAGATATCCAACATCATGATTACTAAAATTAACAAGTTTGTATATGCAGCATTGCAGTATCAGTATCATGGAAATTACCCAGCATTCAGCAACAAATGACTGTAATGGCAAACCTCTGGACAAACTTTGTTGTAACCCTACCTGAGGAAACCACACAAGGTGTAAATTAGGCATCCTAACTGGAATACAAACTGAGGCCCCTCTGATTATGATTCCAGTATTTTGCCACTGAAGCCATCACCCTCACTTTGAACACTTGCTAGCACTATGGGAGTTCTTCATTGTTTTCATATCAGATTTTGTGGAAGTTGTTCGTTACTACTTCCTTAAGAGCAAAAGTAGATAATTCCAGAAGCATGAAAAAAAAACAATAACCTAACATGGAATGAGAACCATAGTGTGGCTTGAGATTCTGCTTATAATTTTTTTCCAAATACTGTGCACCTAAAAAAAATTTATCAAAGTCTCAAGTGCCTGTCAATCTGGAACCTGTGCATTCCATATTCCTTGCAAAATCAACACAGACGGTTATATAAATACTTAATCTATGGAATGCTAAGCCATATATAACTGTGTACTGTTTTTAAATAACTAACCAAACAGACCTGACATTTTTAATAAATCCATGAACAAATTCACATCAAAATTAACATCACTATATTGGTAACAGATGCAGGACACCAAATAATGGAAAAACCTCCAACATAACTACATATGAAAAGTTCATGCTGTAACATCAGGTTAACAGTTGCAAATACATTTCTCGAGTTGTCACCAGAAAAAATTGTATAAGACCCTTGATATTTGTTCAAAGCGACTGTTTGACATATTCAGATAGTTCTGGTATTTGCTATTGACACAAGTGATTATATTTCTGTAGCAGCATCCAAATTTATCGGGGCCATGAGCAGAAATGAGGTTTGTGGAAAAGCTCTTACGGCTGGACAAAAAGAGCACTCCTTGTGACCCCAGCTAGGAACCGAAGATAAGCATTATGCAAATTCCCCATGGGCAATGACTATGCTGTTGGACATCGCTATGGCTCAAAGCTGAATTAATTATATTATTAAGTAAGCCATACATATCCTTATGGCAGACAATTTCCTCAATAGGGACGCGGGAGTCAATTAAGTGCTGGCTGCCAGTAAATTAAAATGTGCGAAAAATCTCTGACAATATACCCAACACAGCATGCTGCAAAGGTTTAATTCGGTTTTTAGAAGCAGGCAGCAGCATAGTTGTTGCCCATGGTGCACATTCTGAAGGTCTTGCTGTGGTTTTCAACAAGGAGCTCAATGAGTTCTATTTTTGTCACTGCATGACCCCAATAAATGAATATTACCAGTTGCATTTCACAGCAGTAACCACTACAACTACATGAAGATATCAAGTAGCTGATTCAAAGGAATATTGTGGGACTTATCACAAAGTTATCCAGTGGCAAACATGAAAAGCGTATTTGTAATGCCGGGAAAGCTGCAATGTCCCATCGTGTTAAGATTTAATTACTTTATTATTCTTAAAGTTGAGTAGTAATGAAGAGACAGGTAATTGAGAATACATACACAGAATAATATCTGATTTGGTATTGGTAGTCTTACCATTCATTACTGGCATGTAGTATGGCTTCAGTAACTCATCAGACAATGCACTGATTTTCTTGTGTAACAATGACAACAAATGTTTGTACTCACTTTCAACAGTATATCTGTCCTGTAAACAGAGACACAATTTCAGTGTGATTCAAATGTATAACACTTTGGCTTATAGCAGCTATTTACAAACTTACAAGTTAAATCTCAGATTCACTTAAAATAACAAGAGCTGTTACACAGAAATAACTTTATTTTTCCATGGAAAAAAGAAAAAGACACAAAGTATAAATCCACTGGCAAGGCACATATTTAAAGTTTACTTGCATATAATTGCAAGGATTCTAGATATTATTTGTAAAGGAGCAGTGAGGTGTTGAAGAGAGAGAGGTGGTAAATGATTTATAATTTGTTTTCTGGTCCCCTTACCAGGAATGGAAGAGAGGTATGTCACTCTGCAATAATATTTTACTATCTTATTTTATATGTCTAGATCCATAGGATAAAACTGAGCAAATATACATAATGGAATGAATCAGTACACTAATTAGCACCAGAAATGTTAATAAAAGAGAAGACAAAATTTACATGAATTATATGAAGATGACAAGCTGCTGAGTAAGAAACTAGCATGATCAACAGCATAACACGTGAATTTGCTTAATTTTTATCCAGGAACTCCCCAACAGCATAGAAGGGATGTGGTATGAGGAAATTTTTCAGTTTAAACTTAAAAATGTTTGCATTACTGCAATGTGATTTTCATTTTTGCAGTAGCTTACTGAAAATGGATGTAGCAGAATACTGCATGCCTTTTTGCACTAGAGTCAAGGGCATGTGGTCCAAATGCAGATTGGATTTCTGCCTAGTATTAACTGAGTGAAAGCTGCTAATTCTCAGGAAAAAGTTCATACTGTTAACAGTGAAAGACATTTAAAAAATGTGAATATGTTTGTGAAAGTGATGCCTCATTTTTTCCCTTCAGTTCTATTTCATTACTGATTTATTAAACTATGATGCATAAAAATGCTAAATGAACTTTCTTTGGTGTCCAAAATAAGAGTGTGATGCTAAACTTGTAACTTTATATCAGTATTTTTAGTTATTTTTCGGTTTCCTTCCAAAATTCTCAACAAATTTATTTATTATAGTAAGTAAATAAATAGAACATTCAGCTGAAATATGAGATTTTTAAATCATGAGGCACTCTCAGTTTGAAACATACTTCTGAAAATGTTGAAATTCAGCTTTACTCAAAGACACATACACTACCTGATCAAAAGTATCTGGACACCTGTTTGTGGACATTAATATGTGGTGTAGCCAGACTTTCCTTTTATGACTGCTTGAACTCTGTTAGAATCACTTTCAATGAGATTTCTGAATGCCTGTGGAGGAATGGCAGCCCATTCTTCCTTGAGAGCCAAATCAAGAGAAGGTTGTGATGTTGAATGCTGGGGTCTGGAGCGAAGTCAAAGTTCTAACTCATCCCAAAATTGTTCCATTAGGTTCAGGTCAGGACTCTGGACAGACCAGTCCTTTTCAGGAATGCTAATATCCACAAAGTATAGCCTCACAATGTTGCATTGTCATGCTGATACAATCAATATTGTCTCTAAACTGTTCCTCCACTGTTCACAGTACACAATGCTGTAAAATATACTTCTGCATTTGGTGTTTTCTTAAGCACAATAAGGGGACTACACCCTAACCAAGATAAACACCTCTATAGTGGAACACTACCTCTTTCGTATTTTACTATTGACATTACACATGATGACAGGTAAAGTTCTTCAAGCATTTGCCAAACCAAAACACTTCTATTGGACTGCCACAGGGTACAGCATGATTCATTATGCAAAATCACTCTTTTAGAGTCATCCACTGTCCAATGGAATCACCATGTGAAGCATCGTTCAGCATTCCCTACAGAAATTTGTGGCTCGTGAGGAGATGCTCAACCACTGTGCCCAATTCTTTTTAACTTCCTGCACATAATCATTGGGGTAGTTGGACTGCTGGCAGCACTTTGGAACTCATAAGCGATTCCTTCTGCTGATTTCATGTGAATTTTTACAAACACCCTCCAAAATTCTCAACAGTTCCTGCCCATCAGTACATGAGGTCTGCTTGGTCTTTGTTTAGATGCAGTTATTTTTTTGTGTTTCCATTTCACAATCAAATCACCAACAGTAGGCTTGGGTAGCTTTAGAAGGGTCAAAATGTTGCTGATGGATTTGTTAATCAGGTAACATTCAATGACTAGTGCATGTTCAAACTCACTGAGCTCTCCTCACAAACCCAATCAGTTGATACTGCTTCTGTGGTGTCACCGCCAGACACCACACTTGCTAGGTGGTAGCCTTTAAATCAGCCACGGTCCATTAGTATACGTCGGACACATGTGTCGTCACTATCAGTGACTGCAGACCGAGCGCCACCACATGGCAGGTCTAGTCTAGAGAGACTCCCTAGCACTCGCCCCAGTTGTACAGCCGACTTTGCTAGCGATGGTTCACTGTCTACATACACTCTCATTTACAGAGACGACAGTTTAGTATAGCCTTCAGCTACGTCATTTGCTACGATCTAGCAAGGCGCCATATTCAGTTACTATAATCTGAACAGATAATATTGTGAATCATGTACCGTCAAGAGTGACGTTCATCACTAATGGATTAAAGTTAAGTATCAAACTAATTATGTCCGCTTTCTGAATTCTCATTCCTTGTCATGTTCCAGACCTCACGTCAGTATAGTTCTTCCCTCCTCATGCCATCCTGCGTGAGCTAAAATGCGTGCATTTCGGCCTCCACTAGAAACACAGTGTTGGCTCTTCTGCAAACACAACAGCTTCTCTATTGACAACTCCCTCCCGCCTTTTATACTGGTGGGTCTACTTTTTCTGACATCTAGTGGTCATTCTGCGTTACACAGGGATGTCTGGGTACTTCTGATCAGATAGTATAATGTATTACTCACTATTTTGTCAAGTAATTATTATTATTATTATTATTATAAAATCATTTAAAAACCACCTTACTTTGGCAAACTGCAGCAGTGTTTGAGGACAGAAATTCAGCAAAACATTCGTTGCGTCCTTTGTTGAGACACACAGCACCTGGAGGCTGAGGTTTCCATGAAGTTGTGGGTGTGTTTGAACAAATTGGTAAACTTCTACAACACACTCCTTTGGAAGTTTCCCAGAGCAAAGAAGGCACTATGAAATGCAAAATTATATTTTTACAATATGGGAAGATGTGAACCTTTGACATAATAATGTGTACTTTTATCTCTAAGAAATAAGTCTAATTGGTCCCAAAAATTGGAGCCCACACAAAGTGGGAATATTGTAGTATCATTTTTTAAATAGCATAGCTCACTTTTAAGCAGCAAGAATATAATACCAAACATATGTTCTGACTAATTATAGCCACTCCTCTACAAACTGTACATAATATACAATTAAAAATTGATGAGTATTTCATTCTTGTATATGAAATACAGAGGTGAGATTCATTAAAATTAAAAACTAAATGCTTAGCTACTTTCCCTGCAGAAATATTACAAAAGGGATAGGTGAAGCAAATGTTCTTTGCCAGTGCACCAGTGTGTCTGACTATTGTACATAGTACAAAAGAACATGAATTGCAGCACATTTCAGATGCTAAATGTAAACCTTAAGTTTTGCCTAATGTTAAGTTGTAATCGAGTCACTTAATACACTTTATGCATGACGTTCAAAGTGACAACAGACAAGCTTTAAGCAGTTCAATGAGTATAATATGACCCACCACAATAGGAAACAAAAGAATGAGTGAAGAGGTGACTATCTGTAAGTTTATCTTCTCTTTTCTTTCTTTACAACCTAGTTATCCATTTGCAAAGAAAATTATATAATTTTACATTAAATTTTGGAACTGGTTCAATATCCCTGCCAGTGTGTAAAGTCAGTAGCAGTTTGAAGGTTTTAAAGCTAACAACAGACAGTTGTCACCAGAGGTGTCAGTGATGGGTCACGTGGCCTCTGTCAATAACAGCACAGGTCTAAGCAAGCAGCTGCACAGTAGTCTTATTAGTATGCTGCATGACTAACTACCATTCACGCCTAGGTGCTATTGGGTACCGATCCTGCTTTCGGACTTTGACTTTCTGTCTATCGTTACTGTTGTTTCTTCCATGTACTCCTAATGATATACACTTGCCTTTGTTTATGGGTTACACATTTATACCAGGAGCAGACATAGAAGCGGTGACAAGTTCTTACCCTACCGTGTTTATGGTGACACATTCATACCAAGTGCATCAAGTCCCTGGAACTTTGGCAACAACAGCTCCAATTACAATGGCTCCAACTACAACAGCAACAGTTTGAAGTTCAAGAGCATGCTGTTCTCCTGCAGCTCTTGTCTCAGCAGCAACAACCACATTAATCGGTGGCTGTGGCTATGCCCTCAATCACTGTTCATTGCCTTCAATGAGTCTTCATATGGTAGGGAAGTCTATCTCAACCATTCTGAACTGTACTGTTTTGTTTATAGCATTTCTGGTGAGCAGCAAAGTGCATTACTCTTGTCTTGTAGTAGTTGTTTATACTAAGTGGTACAGAAATTGCAACCACTTTCGCATCCAAATGAATTATCCAAAATATGGATACAGCATGGGCTGCCAACATGCAGGCTCTTTTGCTCACAAGTCCAATTTTACATGCCAGAGCTGTGCAGATTTGTATGCAGAATCATTGACTAAGGGTGTGATTTTGCACCTTGCCCCTGACACTGAGGTCACATCTAAATCTTTGGCCAAGTCCAATTCTAGTCTTTGTGAAGCACTTAAAACCACTAAATCTTTCAAGATTGCTTCAGCAGCAGACCATACCTTTATGGATGAAATTCGAATTCTCCAAGTTTTAGTCACCATTACATGCAGCAGTCAATTGGTGATTCTAACTCATCATCTAAAATTATGGTTCTAAGTCTTGCCCAAGTCCGCAGGTGTCCAGATCACCATCATCTCATAAGATATTATTCTGCTGTTCACTCAGCATCAAGTGATCTTTTTTGTAATGTTAATCAGGCAGGTTAGAAATGCCCTTGCACCTTGGCATTGCAATCTACTTCACACATGTCAAAGAAACTTCTGTCCTATGCACATGCCTGCATTGTGCAGCAGATCGCTAGGCCTACAGAAGGTGTGGTCATCTAGTAGAAGTGCATCAACACGTGACCCACTGGCCGTGCCCTCAGCTGCAGCATGAGGACAACACTGTGGTCCACACCATCATTGCTACGGAGAATGCAGCTGCCCTGCTAACAAGTGTGAAGTGAAGTCACATAAGAGGTATGCACCCATTTTTATGTAATTTGAAGGTTGTATCAGTGCTATAGTGGTTGCTATAAAAGTTCATAGAAGTCACAGGTTGTGTGGTGACTACTTTCTTTTCAGTATACATTTGAATTTATACGTCATTATCAGATTAATCAGGCTTTAGGTAAACACATCATACATATGTATGGAGTTATTTATTTTATCCATAAAACAATGTGAGTTTCATACTGATTTATGGATAAGATAGTTGCCTCCATACATATGTATGACTTGTTCACCCAAACCCTGAGTTAACAAGATGGAGGAAAATAGCTCATTACCAGCCAAGTTCTTTATCGACCTTACAATTAAGGATAAGGCAATCCAGCTACAGGTGGACACTGGTGCTATGGTCAGTTTGATCAATTGTCGAACATATGTCACTGAAGTTGAACCCTATATGGTGGTAAATTGCCAGCTACAACAAACAGCAAATACTGTTAAAAGGCCAAACAACTATATCAGCTTCGAACAGAACATAGCCCAACAAATAACTGTTTTTGTATCAAATAGTAACATCACAGAAAATGTATTTGGCATGTATGCCTTCCAAAGTTTTGGCTTCTGAATCAAATATTCTGTAAACCTGGTGTCAGATGATAGCCACATAAAGAAATATATGCATTATGCAAGGCCTAACATCAAGTTTTTGTTCCCAGATTGGGGGAAGCCAAATCATTCGAAGGTCATATAACGCTCATGCATATGGTGGAGCCGCATTTTTTAGGGTTTGCCAGGTGCCAAAGTCCCTTTGAATCTAGGTCAAGGAGGAACTAGACTGGTTGGCCCAGTTGGTTGTTATTGAACCAGTCACATCCAGCGAGTGGGTCATGTTGCTGGTTGTAGCCAAAAAACCATCCGGGAAGTTGTGGCACTGTAGAGACTTCAAAGTGTCTGTCAACTTTCAAACAGAGATGGACACGTATCTCATTCCTCGGCTGGAGGAACTCTTCACAAAATTGAGTGGGGGAAGGTACTTCTCCAAAATCGACTTGGCTGAGGTGTATCTACAGCTTCCTACAGACCACACCTCTCAAAAAATTCTAGTGGTAAATACCCCCCACAGCCTCTTTAAATTAAAAAGAGTGGTCTTCAGCATCGCCAGCGCACTGGCAGTCTTCCAACATTTTTTGGAGCAGCTGCTCCAGAATGTGTCATCATGCATAACTACATGGATGACATCTTCATGGGTGGATCCATGACAGAAGAACATTTAACAAACCTTGAAACTTTGTTCCAAGTCTTGCAGGAAGTTGAGTTAAAGTGCAGATTAGAGAAGTGCAGTTTTTTCGAACTATAAATTGAATTCTTGGGCCACATTTTCTCTGCTACAGGGATTCAACCAACCAACAAGCAAGTAGAAGCTAGTAGAAGCTATAGCCATGCTCCCCAGGCCAACAAACATGAAGCGGTTGCAATACTTTTTAGGGAAAATATCATACTACCGAAAGTTCCTGCAACCTGTGGCAGACACAATATGATGCTGTATCAGCTGTGTAAAAATGGCACTCTGTTCTCTGGACTGATAAATGTGAACACGCATTCCAAATCATGAAACTACAATTACAGTCTGCACTGCGTATGGCCCATTATTAGCCAGGGAAACCACTCATTGGAGCTGTCAGTGCCTCAGATCACAGCGTGGGGGCAGTACTTGCTCAAAAAATGCTGACATGTCAGAACAGCCCATGGCTTTTACATCCAAGTCATTAAATGCCACACAGCAGACAGCAGAGATATTCACAAACAGAGAAAGAAGTATTAGCAATCATGTTTGCGCTAAAACAAATCATTTTTATCTCTATGGAAATACCTTTCAGTTTATCACTGACTGCTAGCCACTGATAGCACTGTCCAATGTCGCCTTCAAGATTCCAGACAAAACTGCAAACTGCTTCCAGAGATGGGCATTATTCTTATCCTTATAACAGTATGCCATACAATTTAGGAATAGCTCTGCCCCCACCAATGCTGATGCTTTATCAAGACTGCCCATGGGTCTTGATCATGATTTTGATCAGGATGAGCTCGTGGTTTTTCAACTAGACAACAACTTGTGGATAACCTGAGACAATTTTCCATTCACCAGTGAACTAATTGCCAAGGAAACTGAAGTAAACCCCATACTTCACGTAGTACAAAAGGACATCTTACAGGGCTGGCTGGAGTCACTGCTGCAAAGAGGAAATAAACAAATGCATCATTATTTCTCGTTAAGACACCAACTCTTGATAGTGAATACAATATTACTCTTGGATACTGAGTGATGTCAACCACAAGTCATACTCACAACAACACTTCTCCACAGCATGCTGCAATTGCTCCATCAAGGACACTGGAGAATTGCAACAACGAAAGCCTTAGCCCACTATTTTGCCAACTGGCCAGGGATTAGCTGGTCCATTGAGAGTATAATACAAATACACCATCACTGTGCAGCACAACAAGTGGCTCCATGCCAGATGTCTGCCCCACACCTGGCAGCCACGACACTGTGGGATCGAGACTGCATACATCTAGCATGGGCGTTTCTCAACACAATGCGTCTCAACATCACTGACGCTTATTATCACTTCACTTACATTATCAACTGTCAGTCTATTCACCTCAGAACAAATGATCGCTGCCCTTTCCACAGTATTTTCGAATGAGGGCCTCCCTCACACTCTAGTTTCTGGCAATGGGCCCCAGTTCCGGAGCCAAGCTTTCGAAGATTTCTGTACTCATAATGGTATCTGACACATTTGGTCTCCCCCCCCCCCCCCCCCCTTCTTCCACTCTCAAATGTGGAGGCAGTGGACTGGTAGGCACTTTTAAAACCCAAATGAAAAAATATGTGGAAGAACAGTCAACCAAAGATGTGCTACTTCCGTTCTTGCATTCATACAGGTCCACACCGATGTGTGAGGAAAGTCCAGCAGAACTCTTTTGCTGGACACTTCTGCATCTGGTGGTGCCATGGCCCAACCACTCACCAGCAATGCCATTCAACAGGTATCGGCCAGGCAGACCAGTGAGGGCATGGGGGTTTGGATGGCAGGTACCCTGGTCCCTGCCACCATCATTCATCAGCAAGACCAGAAGGTCTTCACCATCTGAGTGGAAGACCGGGAGGTCTTCTGGGATCCTATAAACCCGGACAACATCATGTCTCCTCCAGACACACAGTGCTCTTTGTGTTCAGCAGGCACTACACATCCCCATCTGGATCCCCTGCAGAACCTTCCATCACCATTCACTGACTCCCAGCAGCTGTCTCCTGTCAGCCAGCCCACTCCCAAGCAGCCTCAGGAATCACCCTCACTGGAGATTCTGGAGACAGAGATGGCTCTGCCATAAATAAAATTAAAATAAATAACCATTTGGTGACCCTGCCCTTGCACCTAGAGTTGTGCCTCTTAGGAGCTGTTGGCAGTTCTGCCCAGGACACTTCCAGTGCTGCACTCCTACCCCAGCCAGCCAGCAGCTCTTGCAGGTCATTAATGACCCAGCACAGAGGGATGACCCAGCACCATACGAGACAAGCCCAGGTAGCCAGAGCAAATGGACATCGCCCACATCCTGATCTCACATCACTTTGATTGTCATCAGGGTCTGAGCAGTGACAGCACCACGTCGGGCTACGGCTATCTCAATTGATCTGCCAAAGAGATTAACAACAACAACAACAACAACAATAACAACAACAGCCATGGTATGATGGGAAGACTTGCCAGCTGGCCAGACAGGTCGACTTCGATATGGACTGTAGAGCAAGAACCATTGCGACATTTGGCCACCACCACATTTGTGCATGAACAAATACAATGAGTGGCCTTATTTAAATGAGCAGGCAGGCCACTACAGCTAGTTCATCTCAGTTTGCTGTGTTATGACATATCCTATCATTCACTGTCTATGCTTGGCCAGACTACCTGGACACATTAGAACAGATTTTGGGTTGTGAAATGGACTTTTATTTTAATGGTGCGAGTAATGAAAATGTGTCAGTAACTGAGTTTGTGTTCTGTCAATCATAACAATAGTAATTAAAAACCAAATGGGTCATTATATGTTTGACATGATTTAAAGGCCACTTTTAATTCACAGTCCACCATTCATTTTTATGCCCTGTCCCACGCAGAGGAGTTCTTGACTTAAGTGCCTGGAGCCAGAATTATTTGGAGATAGATTTAAAGGATGCGTATCACCGACTGCTGCTTGCTGATGCTTCATGTCAGGCGCTGATCACTTTATAAAGATGCAACTGCATACCGTTTGTGATTATGTGTGCACTTTGTTCATTATTTGGATGCTGTGAGGGGCGTTCAATAAGTAATGCAAAACCTTTTTTTTCTCAACCAATTTTGTTTGAAAAACTGTGGACTTTTTTGTGGGACATCATGGAATATTCCCCCTTCAGCCACTGTACCTGTAGCTTCAGGAAGTTCTGATAGGTGGTAATGCTGTACATAGCTTTCAAAATGGTGTCTGCAACAAAGGTACATTCCAAGCACGGAGGTGTCATTGAGTTTTTGTGGCAGAAAACCAGTGCACTGCAGATATTCGTAGGTGCTTGCACAATATCTACAGAGACCTTTCGCCACAAAGATGCAAATGAACTTCACATTCTCAATGACAATGCAAGGCCCCACAGAAGTCTGCACACCTGAGATGAGCTCACAAAACTTCCGTGAACTGTTCTTCCTAATCAACTCTACAGCGCAGATCTCATACCTCTGACCTCCATCTGTTTGGCCCAATGAAGAATGCACTCCACGGGAAGCAGTACACGGATGATGGGGAGGTTACTGATGCAGCTATACATTGGCTCTGATGTCAACCAGTAGAGTGGTACTATGTGGGCATACAGGGCCTCATCATAAGGTGGCATAAGGCCATTATGTTGAATGGAGATTATGTTGAAAAATAGGGATTTGTAGCCAAAATAATGGGTAATAATATGGTGCATAGGAACCATGAATAAAACCAACCTGCTTTCAGAAAAAAAGTGTTGTATTACTTATGGAACACCTCTCATATTATTGTTACGGGGTTGATGCATGTGGAACATCACAAGATTCTTGAACCCCTTTGAAACGGCTCCAGGGAAATGGGTTACACTTCAGTTGGAAATGTGCAGTTTCTTTGCCCCAAGCATCAAATACCTGGATCACATTCTTAGTCACAAATGCAGCCCCCAATGCAGACTATTAATGAAGGTCTGAGCACATTAATTAGGTTCCCAGATATGTGAGTGGCTTGAAGACCTTTCAAGTAAAAGAACCCAGCATGTTCTTCTCAATGGCGAGTGTTCATCAGAGACAAGGGTATCACCAGGAGTGCATTAGGGAAGTGTGATAGGAGTGCTCTTATACTCTATATACATAAATAATGTGATGAACAGGGTGAGCAGCAATTAATAGCTGTTTTCTGTTGGTGCTATGGTGTATGGGACAGTGTAACCATTGAGTGACTGTATGAGGGTACAAGATGGCTTAGAAATTATTTCAAATTGGTGCGACAAATGGCAACTTTCTCCAAGTGTAGAAAAATGTAAGCTAATGTGGATGAGTATGAAAAACATTCCAGTAACATTCAAATACAACATTAGTAGGATGCTGCTTAACATAGTTACATTGTTTAAATATCAAGGCATAACATGGCAAAGCGATATGAAATGGAATGAGCATGTCACGTTGAGAGTAGGGAAGGCAAACTCTCAACTTTGTTTTATTGGGAGAATTTTTGGAAAGTGTAGCTTATCCATAAAGAAATCAGCCAACAGAATGCTACGGCAACCCATTCATGAGTACTGTTCACATGTTTGGAGCCCCCCAGATTGGATTAAAGGAAGATATCAAAGCAATTCAGAGGTGTGTTGTAAGATTTAATATCAGTAAGTTTGATCAGCATGCAAGTATTACAGGGATGCTTCATGAACTAGAACAGGAATCCCTGGAAGAAGACAATAGCCTTTTTGTGAGGCACTACTGTGGAAATCTAGAGAACACGCATTTTGACACCAATTGTAGAATGAGTCTACTGCTGCAAACATACATTTTGTGTAAGAACCACAAAGATAAGATGTGAAAAACTATGGCTTGTACAGAGGCTTTTAGAGAGTTGTTTTTCCCTCTCTCCAGTTTTGAATGGAACAGAAAAGAAAGTGACTAGTAGTGGTATGTGGTACCCTCTGCATGCACCATATGGTGGCTTGTGGAGTACATAGGTAGACATAGGGGTAGATCATGCTCATGTGATACCATGACAACAAGATTATAAAAATGCCAACACCTATTTTACTTTTAAATTAATAATAAACACTTTACCTACTTTTTCCCATCTGCCTCATTTTCATTTGATTGCCCTTTATAGATAACACAGAAACAAAACTATAATGTATTTAGTTGCAAGTGGAAACACTTTCCCCCCATTTGTAACACACACAGTTCTGAAATGCTCAAAGCTTTTAATCAAAACAGCAAACTTTTCTTGAAACATGCTAAAATAAGTTTATATCTGCCACTTTTACCCACCAAGGAGAAGAAATCATGACCAACAAAGTTGTATAGAGTGTGTGTTCAACAAAACAGCTCTCATGAATCATGCTATGAATGTCCAATTTGTCATGGACAGTTGGCTTCTTGAGTAGAAGAATGCTTAAAGATCATTCACCAATAAAAAACTAGTTTTTTAATTACCATTTGGGACAAAATGTAAAGATTTTACATGTAAAACTTTATTATTTGTATGAGCTTCTGTATTCACATTTAAATTACTTTATTCCCTGTATGAAAAGAAAAAAAAATTTCTATCATGCCCATACAAATTACCATACATGTCTCTCATGCCCACAAACAGTAAATAACACATATCTGCTAGGAAATTTGTAGAAACTCATTTCATATAAGTTAACTTGTAGTTGTTGCCGACAGTCAGATTGTCAAGTGCAAAATAAGTCGTAGGTGACAGTCTATGACGCAAATGCACAAAAAGTCATCTCATTGATACCATTTGAAGCACCTAAAACCTCTGGAACAAGTACACACATTAAAATAATCAAAAATATTTACTCTATAAATAAGTTCTACATCTTAAATGAATAAATCAATGGATGAAAAACCTGGAAAATTTCACAATTTTGTAGTCTTTCAATTATATTGCAAGTTCCTCTGTATAT
The DNA here is from genome assembly GCF_023898315.1 of Schistocerca nitens. Classification (NCBI taxonomy): domain Eukaryota; kingdom Metazoa; phylum Arthropoda; class Insecta; order Orthoptera; family Acrididae; genus Schistocerca; species Schistocerca nitens. Next base: position 293,345,819 of record NC_064616.1, on the reverse strand, counting down.
TTTGATCTTGCTGTTCAACAGTATACACCTTTACAGCACATTACTAAACACAAAATCGTGTACAAGTGTAAACATTTCTTCCAAATCTATGACAATATATGAGTATATACACATAAACATAAATGTTACGTGAAGTGTAACAAGACTTTCATTTTTGTGGCCTTTATCTTCATCTGATGGTTGAATTTTTGGATCCATGTTTTCACCTCTCCGTTATGCTAGAAGCTTTGCATACAAATTAGGAGCAATTGGAGGCATTTTTTGAAGGAACACAAAGCGACAACTTTCAAAGAGAACTGATGATTTATCTACACTATCTTTAACTTCTGGAGTTTCAGGTGTGCAACTTTTGTCACTGGTATTCTTTTTACTAGCAAGATTATAGCACTGGGGGTCACTCAGGTAAGACCTCACCAGTATTTTCAGTGCTTCAATAACAGGAAGGTCATACACAGATTTGAAGTCACAATCTGGATACAATTCAAAATAATGCCCAAAGTAGTTTTCCAGGAAAACTTGTAAAACAAGACTTGCTGATGATCCAGAAATACCAATTCTAGATGGGAGATACTCCAAAAAAACCTGTAAGGAAAGAAGATAGAGAAAAACGTGTTACTATATAGCTAAATAACTGGGCATCAAAAAATATGTAATACAAAGGAATGCTGGACTGTAACTGTAGTAATGTAGCAACACTCAGAACAATGTAAAGAGATCCAGTATGAATTTATTTACATCAACAGCTGACAAACACATAAACAAGACGTTCAAGTGTACTTCAGTACTGTATAATACTATGAAGGGGAGTAGAAAACCTTTTAATATGAATGGGGTTCATTGAGATGTATACAGTCTGTGGGGTGAGTGTGAATGGAGAAGAAGGGAGGTGGGGGGCAGGCAATGGTACAGCATGATAGGATAGTGTACCAAGGCTGGATGAGGAGCAGTTGATAAGTAAATAGTCTCTTCCCTTTCAAACATAAATTTATTTAATTACAATGCTACACGAAGCAATTGCCAAAACCAGTAGGCAGGAGGTAGTCTTTTGATGGTCTTGACAAAAGAGTGGATGCTAGGTTGAGTCTATGAGGTGTGAGAGTATTATCAGAGAACATGACAGCACACACAGTGTATTGGAGTCTGAAAGAGAACACCCCAAAATCAAAAACCTTACATGTCTCATTCCAAGATGCATTCTGTATCAAAATTGTCCAAGTAACTAAAACTCATATGATGCAGTTCAGAACCCAGTCAAAGTGTGAACAGATTAATGTTACTCACAAGAATGACAACATACACAAAAATAACTCCTTCAAAAGCTTAGTCTTGAATTTCAACAAATTTTGAGTTGGCACGTGTGTGTGTGTGTGTGTGTGTGTGTGTGTGTGTGTGTGTGTGTGTGTGTGTGTGTGGGCGCGCGCGCGCGTACATACTCGTTACTCTGACTCTATTATCAGGTATGGTATTGCCTTTTACTAACACAACTGTTCTCATGCATTTGTGATATTATTATCTTTTTGAAGACCAGACAGGAATTATATGAGGAAAATCATTTTATTCATACAAACAACACAACTTTATGCTTCCCACCCACCAACAGAAACCAAATCTTTTGCAAATGTATACTACGAGGTGAACACAATTTATTTATTACAGAACAAACATGACAAAATATTCTGATCAGCTGCTTTGCACTGTGAGTAGTTGCTATACATGAAATAACTTGGGACTGCCTGTCATGTTGATAAAATTTTGGAATGAAATACTAAAAGAATGGCACCCTTGCTTTGTATAACAAGTAATAAAGGATTTCCAATTGAAGAGTTTTCCTCCCTTTAAATTTGACAGCAGTTAGTCTACATTCATAGTTTCATGGCATTTTATTCCATAATTTTGGTCTGCTTTACTGTCAGACTGATGCAGTAAATTGTCATTGATTTGGCTCATATATAAGTGCATGGGACACTGTATGTGTGTGTGTGTGTGTGTGTGTGTGTGTGTGTGTGTGTGTGTGTGTGTGTTTGTTTTTATCACACTGAAATGAAGGCTCATGCAAAGGTGTCTCAACAGAATGTCACACAATTTATACAACACTCAATTTCATTTAAACAATCTGCATCTGCAGTCACCACTTCCTCTGAATTGGCCACTGTCATCTTACTAATGCAATCTTACACAGATTCTTATTACAACACTAACTTCTCTTGATTAATCATTTTGAATTTTACTTACTATTATAAACCCCATTCACATAATGTTTTGTCCGCACTAACTTTAAGACTTAGTGTACACATGTTGCACATTCTAGTACTTGTACAAGTGTGTCAACTCAGGTGCTATCTTGTAACCAGCAGTCCTGATTTTGTCTGCTCTGCTGTTTGTAGCCACCAGCTCTATTATCACTGCCACTTACACTGCTGTATCAATTTCACATACTACAACTATGCCAGTGACATGCACATTGCAGGAAGGATACTGATCATACTGTAAAGCTTCGTTGTACCTTCGATTGTTATGAGAAGTATAGAGGTTGAAATTAGTGTAATTATCCTTAGTTTTAAGTCCCTGTTGTAACTGTCAATTCACCTACTGAGAACCATAGAGGGGAGAGGTGTTCAACCCGAGACACCAGTCTTTTAGAATTTAATTGCTTTACTCAACATTTGTCTTAACTGATACACAACCTGAGTTCTGTTTGTGTATAGTAACTGCTTGCCCTGAAAAGTGACTTCTGGAATAAAACAGTACTTACTGTTTGCTATGGCCACAGCTTCATGGACCACATGCCCCCACAACTTGTCAAGTGATATTGGTACAGGGTGCATGTCATAATGAGGTGCATGAAGTATATGGTTTTACAGTCTTATCTTTCCGGACACTGACACTGACAGCCACATCAAGCATTTCTAGAGCCCTGTGCGTTGCCATTTTCCCACATAACAGTTCCTACAAGTGCAATCAGGGGAAGCAGCATATGGACATTGGATAACAGGCCCCCTCTCTTCTGCATGAATCAACCCTACCCAATTTGAGATGACATAACTTCAATCCAGCTGCAGCATGTGTGCATCCTATTTGTGTGCTCTGAATAAATCTGCAAGTTTGAAAGCTAAGACAAAGTTTTCAGAACTTTTTTTACTTGCAAATCTATTGATCAGCATTTCTACTATATAGTGGTTGGTTGGCTGGTTTAAAAAGGGGGAAAGGGACCAAACTGCTTGGTCATCGGTTCCTTGTTCCTGCTGTAACAATTCCACAAGGGAAAGAATAAAAGAAACTAGACATACAACACAATACTGAGAGGAAGGAAAAACCACAAGAACGCCAAAAGAGCAACTAACACTACAAGGAACAAAACAGGACATGAAAAACACAGAGGTGCAAAAAACCAGTAGAAGAAGGTAAAAGAGGAGAGCAGATTACTGTGGCTGGCTGACCACGAAAATAAAAGGATAAGCCAGCCACTCTGCAACACATTAAAATCTCCACCCTAAAAGCACTAGGGTGGAGGACACAGAGGGACAAAGGACATGTGCTAAAATTTAGATCAAACCATAAAACCCACCCTCACATATAAAATGTAAAAACAAATAAGCCGATGAGGTGTTGCCTGCTAAAATTAATGATAATGAGTCAGGTAACTGAAGATGATGTCTCAGGGCAGCCAAACTAGGACAGTGCTAAAGAATATGGGTCTCCACGGTGCGGGAGGTAGCCATGGGTCACCCAAGCATGGCCAATGGAGAGCCAGCAGAGAACCACAGAGTCCCTGTGGGAGGCCCGCATCGTGGAGAACTTCCACACATTCACAGTCTCCTTAATGGCACACAGTTTGTTGAGCATACTGAGACTATCCCATTCCGTCTCCCAAAGCCAAAAAACCTTGAGACGTAATAATGAACGCAGGTCAGTTATTGGAATGACGAACTACATTAGCGGTTCCCGTGTAGCCTGTTTGGCTAGCCTGTCAGAAAGTTTGTTGCCTGTGATTCCGACATGACCTGGGGTCCAGACAAACATCACTGAATGACTGGACTGTTCCAGGGAATAGATGGACTCCTGGATGGTCGCTACCAAAGGATGATGAGGGTAGCTGTGCTTGATAGCTTGTAGGCTGCTCAAGGAGTCAGTACACAGAAGAAACGAATCACCAGGGCATGAAGGTATGTGCGCAAGAGCATGAGATATGGCCACCAGCTCTGCAGTGAAAACACTGCTGCCATCAGGCAACGAATGCTGTTCAGTAGGGCCTCTGTGAATGGGGATGAAGCCCACATGACCATCAGCCATTGAGCCATCAGTGTAAACCACTTCATAGCCCCAGAACATGTCAAGAAAAGAGAGGAAGTGGAAGCGGAGAGCCGCAGGAGTAACTGAGTCCTTAGGGCCATGTGAAAGGTCCAGGCAAAGTTTCGGCCTAGGTATCCACCATGGTGGTGTACGTGAATGGATCTCAAGTAGAGATGGTAAAGGGAAGGACTCCAGTTCAGACAGAAGCAACTGGACGCAAACCGCAATCGTGAGCCCTGACCTGGGCCGCCAATGCCGGAGATGAACCGCAGTGGTTGGGAAAACGAGATGGTAATTCCAATGTACAGGACAACTACGAATGTGTCCAATGTAACTGGTGAGCAGTCGTGCACACCTAAACTTCAATGGAGGGACTCTGGCCTCCACCATGATGCTGGTCACCGGACTCGTTCTAAAAGCTCCCGTCACTAGTTTAATGCAACAGTGGTGCACTGGGTCAAGTAAACACAATGCTGAAGATGCCACCTATAAATCAGACTCCCATAGTCAAGGAGGGATTGAACAAGGGCTCTGTGGAGCTGCAGCAGCATAGAGCGATCTGCATCCCAGTTGGTGTTGCTCAGGCAGCGGAGAGCATTGAGGTGCTGCCAACACTTCTGCTTAAGCCGACAAAGGTGAGGAAGCCAAGTCAATTGGGTGTTAAAAACCACTCCTGAGAGTCAATGTCTCCACTACAGTGAGTGGATCATTATTAAGGTAAAGTTCTGGTTCCTGATCAAGGATAGCTCCCTGTAGGTGCTGCTCAGCAACACCAGTACTTGAGCAGCAGTACAAAATGCAGAAGTCGTCTGCATACAGAGAAGGTGAGACAGACGGCCCTACAGCTTTTGCTAGGCTGTTAATGACCACTAAAAAGAGAGATACATTCAATAAAGAGCCCTGCAGGACCCCATTCTCCTGGATATGGGGTGAACTATTGGAGGCACCAACCTGGACACAGAAAGTATGGAGTGACAGGAAATTTTGGATAAAAATCGGGAGCAGGTCCTGGAGATCTCACTCATACAATGTGGCAAGGATATGATGTCACCAGGTCGTGTCATAAGCTTTTTGTAAATGAAAAAAGATGGCAACAAGGTTTTGTATCTGGAAAAGGCTGTTCGGATGGCAGACTCAAGGGACACAAGATTATCAGTGATAGAGCGACCCTGGCAGCAACTGCCCTGGCATGGAGCCAGTAGGCCAGGTGACTCCAGGGTCCAACCCAACCGCCGACACACCATATACCAGCTTACAAAGAACGTTTGTGAGGCTGATGGGCAGATAGCTATCCACATCAAGCGGGTTTTTACCAAGTTTGAGCACTGGAATAATTGTGCTCTCCCACCATTGCAATGGAAAGACGCCATCGCACCAGATCCAGTTGAAGATGACAAGATGTCACTTGTAGTCAGATGAGAGATGTTTAATCATCTAACAGTGGATCTGATCCAGGCCAGGAGCTGTGTTGGGGCAATGTGCAAGGGCACTGAGGGGCTCCCACTCTGTAAATGGGGCGTTATAGGGATCACTGTGGTGTCTAGTGAACGAGAGGACTTTTCCTTCTGCCCGCCGTTTGAGAGTGCAAAAGGCTGGGGGGTAATTCTCTGATGCAGAGGCTTGAGCTTAGTGCTTAACAAAGTGCTTAGCAATCATGTTTGCTTCGGTAGATAACACGTCATCGATGATAATGCCAGGAACACCTGTTTGGATTTGATACCCCAAAAATACATCTGATCTTTGTCCAGGCTTGGGAAGGAAATGTACAGCACCTGATGGTTGAGACGCACCTCTCTCAACACTCCTGTTTCCTTCTTTTTATGAGCTGGTGAACGAGGGCACAGAGCCATTTGAAAGCTATTAGGTGCTTCAGAGATGGGTGCTACTTTGCCGCTGTAGAGCCTGCCTACACTCATTAATGGACTCAGCAATTTCCAGCGACTACCGAGGTACTGTCTTTCACCAGGGGCATCCTAAGGAACAAGGGATAGCGTTTTCCACTGCAGATATGATCATTCCAGTGACCCACTCAATCACATCGATGGTACCATGTGGGGGAGATTTAGCAGAGGTGAAACATTCCCAGTCTGCCTTGTTTAGAGCCCATCTGGATAGGAGTCCGTGGACATAATGCCGAAGGAGTGACAGGAAGATGGGGAAGTGGTCACTACCACACAAGTCATCATGGACTCTCCAGTGGACAGACAGGAGAAGTCCTGGGCTGCAAAGAGATAAATCAATGGCCAAATAAGTGCCATGAGCCACACTGAAATGTGTGGGAGCCCCAGTATTAAGGAGGCAGAGGTTGAGCAGAGACAGTAAATTTTTGACCTCTCTACCTCGACCAGTGATCATGGTGTCATTCCACAAGAGGTTATGGGCATCTCCCAAAAGTAGGAAAGGTTTAGGGAGTTGATGAATCAGTGCAGCCCAGACGTTCAGGGGTGCCACACCACCTGGTGGAAAATATACGTTGCAGGCAGTTATTTCCTGTGTTGTCCTTATCCTGACAGCAACAGCTTCAAGAGGAGTGTGAAGGGACACAGGTTCACTACATACCAAGTTCAGGACACAGACGCAAACTCCACCTGACACATTATTATATTCGCTACGGTTTGTAATATCCCCTATAGCCACTGAGGGTAGGGGTCTGCATTGCCGGAAACCAGGTTTCCTGGAGAGCAATGCAGAAAGCAGGTGTAAAGCTTAACAGTTGCCGTAGCTCAGCCAGGTGGTGGAGAAAACTGCAGCAATTCCACTGGAGGATGACATTATTGTGATGCAGGGAAGGCATGAAACACTCAATGAGGCAGTTTACGCCTCAGGATCCCCTGCTGCCATCGACTTAGTTTTCGAGCAGTCTATATCCATTGTGTCTTAGGGTCCAGCTGCTTTTGGGCTTTTCAGCCACTGGTGGGTGTCATCTTTCCCACTAGTTGAAACCTGGGAAGTGAGGGACCCAAGGACCCCTTCCCAGCAAGAGGAGCCGAAGACAACTTACGCTTCTCTGCCTGAGAAGTGGAGACTGATGTCCCTGATGGTTGGAGGGGGGGAGTGCTCCCACGGCAGGTAATGGGCTAGAACTGTTCTCACAGTGGCAGCATAAGATGATGTCCGAAGTGCAGGACGTAGGCGGTCAAATTTCCTCTTCGCCTCAGTATAGATAAATCAGTCCAGTGTCTTGTATTCCATGATTTTCCATTCCTTCTAGAGAATCCTGCAGTCTGGTGAGCAAGGGAAATGGTGTTCTCTGCAGTTGACACAGATGGGAGCTGGGGCACATGAAGTATTGGGGCGTGATGGACGGCCACAGTCATAACATATGATGCTGGAAGTACAGCAGGAAGACATATGTCTGAACTTCCAGAACTTAAAGCACCGCATCGTGTGAGGGATATATGGTTTGACATCACATTGGTGTACCATCACCTCGACCTTCTCGGGTAATGTGTCACCCTCAAAGGCCAAGATGTAGGCATAGGTGGCTACCAGATTATCCTTTGGACCCCTATGTACATGCCGGACAAAATGAACTCCTCGTCACTCTAAGTTGGTGCGCAGCTCATCATCAGACTGAAAAAGAAGTCCCTGTGAAATACAATACCCTGGACCATATTTAAGCTCTTATGGGACATGATGGAAACACAAACATCCCCCAGCTGGTCACAGGCGAGTAGTGCGCTTGACTGGTCAGAGGATGCTGTTTTTATCAAGACTGACCCCGATTGAATTTTGGACAATCTCTCCACCTCCCCAAACTGTCCTCTAAATGCTCCACAAAAAACTGAGGCTTCATCGGCATGAAGGATGCCCCATTAGTTCTCGTACATATGAGATACCAGGAGGAGTAAGATTCACTGCCATGCTTAGCCTGGCATTCCTCCCATGGTGTGGTCAGGGAAGGGAACAATTTGGGGTCATACTTCTTTGCATTGTAGTTAGATCACGACTGCTTAGAGACTACTGGTGTTAGGCCACCAGGAAGAGATGGTATAGTACACATCACTGCGTGTCATCCGCCCTGATGCCAATCACTCCAACCAGGGAGTCTCCCCACGGACACCACCCAACCACAGCAAAGGCCACCTGGCAGGATGACCATTGCCGGGAGTCCCAATGCCCCAGGGTGATGGGCATCTACTCCTTGGCATATGTGGCAAGTTAATGGCACAGGCATCAGCAAAGCGATCCCTGTGTAGTCAGGGGTCTACAACCAATAGAGTACATGGCGGCCCCACCACAACAGCCTGGCTACCATGCTGGACATCAGGTGCAAACAAGTCCATTATCATCATCAGTGCGGAAAACGATACTGCACAGTGGATGGAGGAAAACACACCCAGGAGGGTGACCTCGCCCAACAACTGGAGAATGAGCGGAAGTGCAGATCCATGTTGATAAATGATGCGAGAGATCTCAGCGCATAATGGACACGATGCACCATGTAAGGCGCCCTTCACCAGTTGGTTTGCTCTTCAGGAAAATTTAGAATAATGGAGGTCAAACCCGACAGGGAACCATCACACAAAGGTCAAAATGTGTGAAACTCCCTTCAATTACCTCTTACAACAGGCAGGAATACTTCAGGCTTATTCTAACCCCTGGACCCACAGGGGGGGGGGGGGGGGGTACTATAAAGTGAGAAGTGGTCATTTCTCATGCCATTGTTTCAGTGTTTCACTGTCTCAGCTAAAGAAACAAATTCTAAATTCTTAAACAATATTTACAACAACAATATTTACAACAACAATATACAATGTTACATTTTTAGTAATACACAAATAAATAGAAAAGTAGGCATCAACATTTGTCTACTTACTAGACATTGGAACAGGAACAACTGGAGCAAGTTTAAGGGAAACACAAATTAAAAACATGGATGAAATATTAACTTTTGGAATTTTTCAAAAATTCTTTATCAGGAAAAATGGAAAATGAAAGAAATGTTAAAAATAAAAGGCAAGACCTAAAGATAAACAAGTGAACACTGGGTCTGGAGAAACAAGATTCTGTAGAGAATTTTAAAGTAATAATTTCTATTTCTTATCATTTCATTTGTTTTGGTGATTCACCACCACTACCGGCATCATCATCATATTATACAGACTGAACCTTGTTACTGTAACCAGTTTCAAAAATGTGAAATGCTATAGACTGAGTAGTGTGTGTGTGTGTGTGTGTGTGTGTGTGTGTGTGTGTGTGTGTGTGTGTGTGTGTGTGCGTGTGTGTGTGTGTGTGTGTGTGTGTGTAGTTCTTCCTATTGCAAGTGGTCACACTTCTTCTGTGCCAAAGAAAGTTAGTATGGGATGCAACTCATTTCAAACACCAAAGATACAGATATCATGCTTTTACAACACTGTCACATTATATAACGTATATTGTCATGTGAGCACATACATACTTTCAAAACCTTCTACAGTGACATTTTCTGTGATGCAACCAACTCTGATAACACTCCTGCAAGTACTCTAGGTTTTGAATCCATCAGAACAACACACAACTCTGAAAATGTTGTTAACTGGTCATTCCTTCTGATGTAGAAATAAAAATATATACATTAAGAAAAATAAGTTCATAGGGGAATATCTTTGACTTCAAAAAGTACAGACACAGTACAACCCTATTAATGAACTATGTAAATGAGTTTTGACATTATTTTTTTCCTCTAAAAAATGGGAAAAAGACTCCAAAGACCGGTCAAGAAAATAGAATTTTATTGGTATTTCATCTAAATTTCGTACCTACTGTACACAGAATCGTGCTTACTCGTAGACTTCACTGGTGTAGTTGTCTCAAACAGAAGCATACTATTTTCAAAAAGTATAGCTGAAAGTTGGTTTGGTTCAAAAGAGCTTAAGACAGCATTTGCTTGTTCTGGTGATCCCTTCTGGATGCATAACAAAACTAAGGCTAATGCGTCACTTGACTTGGGCACTGGTCTGAAAACAGAAGCAAAGTATCTATATAAGTAAGGCTTTAGTGACTTAAAAAAAAAAAAAAAAAAAAAAAAAAAAAAAACTTTTAATACTTATTATAGATAGTATAGATAGTAACTCAAAAGCATGGCGAAAGAGATATAATTCTCAATTTTTTAAGAGAATAAACATAAAGTGAAACAAGTGTCACAAAAAGTTTTTTCATTCATAAAAAGTATATATAATGCATTTTTCACCTTAAAGTCAAACGATATCACAATGCAAATGATAATCATTATTGATTTTTCCCAGTCCCACATTTCTTTGTGTAGTGAAATTAGACGGCCCATCTGGTCACACAGGCAATAGCCTTGCTGAAGTGGATACACCGGTTCCCGTGAGGTCACTGAAGTTAAGTGCTGTCGGGCATGGTCGGCACTTGGATGGGTGACCATCCAGGCCGCCATGCGCTGTTGCCATTTTTCGGGGTGCACTCAGCCTCGTGATGCCAATTGAGGAGCTACTCAACTTAATATTAGCGGCTTCGGTCAAGAATACCATCATAACGACCAGGAGAGCGGTGTGATGACCCCACGCCCCTCCTATCCGCATCCTTCACTGAGGATGTCACAGCAGTCAGATGGTCCCAGTAGGCCACTCATGGCCTGAAGACAGAGTGCTTTTTATCTGGTCACATAATGTGTGACCATGGCAGTAGTTTCTCTGTGAATACCAATAAGTTAACCTTCATGCATGTCATCCTGGGACTGCTGAATGTAAAAATAAAAAACAAGACAATGTCACACCTGCACCAATGCTTACCTGAGAATCCATGCACAACTTTTGTGATATTTCATAGTTTGTCAGCAATGGGTACCATTAAAATAATGTTATCTTTAAAAGTGATTACAGATGTGTCATATCGATTTTTATTTTAAACGATATTGTTTATTATAATTGCAGGATAGAATATAATATGATGTATATGAGAATATAATATGATGTATATGAGGAGAACCCACTACTAACAAAACAGAGGAGACAATGAGCAGGACAGAGGTATGTAGTAAAGATGGGAACTTGTTTAGCTTTTGGACAATACTGGCCGCCAGTCAGCAGTAGCAGCAGGTGTGTGTGTGTGTGTGTGTGTGTGTGTGTGTGTGTGTGTGAGAGAGAGAGAGAGAGAGAGAGAGAGAGAGAGAGAGACAGAGAGAGAGAGAGAGACTTGGAGACTTGTATGAGTGAAAGAGAGACTTGTACCATGGATATGTTAAAATCTGGAATTACACACTGATACGCTAAAACATTATGACCACTGCCCCTCCGTTGTATGCCAATTGGTGGCTTTGCAGGCACAGATGAGGGATCATGCTAGCAAAGATGTGTGCTGCAAATGGGGAAATCCATTGAGATGACAAAGGGCAGATTATTATTACACAGATTCTGTGAGTGAGTATCTCAAAAATGACAAAGCTGGTTGGATGTTCACATGCTACTGTTGTGAGCATCTACGGAAAGAGGCAGAAGGACAGTGAAACTACCATTAGGCGCTAAATGGTTGGATGCCCACAAATCTTCACAGAATGTGGGGTTTGGTGGCTTGTCTGCTTTGTAAAGTAGGATAGATGGTACTCTGTGGCATCTCTGCCAAAAAAGGACAATGCTGGTGCATGCAGAAGTGTTTTGGAGCACGCTGTTCATCATACATTGTTGAGCATGGAGCTCCGCAGCAGACCATCCCTACATATTCACATGTTGACCAGACAACAGAGCCAATTATCTGATATTGTAGTTGGCATAGGAACATCGGGATTTGGCTGTTGATCAATGGAAATGTGTTGGCTCTTTGGCTGAATCAAATTTTTGCTACATGAAGTCAATGGTTGTCTCCACAAACACTGTCATCGAGGTGAACAGTGGGTCAAAATGTGCAGAGCGCCACGGATGCGGACTGGTGAAAGCAGTGTTATGCTAAGGGAGACATTCTCCTGCACTTGCATGGGACCTTGGTAGTAATCAATGACACACTGACAGCTGTGAACTTCATGCTTGATGTCTTCCCCAACAGCAATGGCATCTTTTAGCACTATAATTGTCTGTGTCTCAGAGCCATAACTGTGATAAAGTGGTTTGAGGAGTATTATAGTGAACTTATATTGATGTCTCAGTGGCCAAATTTTCCTGATGTAAATCCTATGGAACCCATCTGGCCCACTACTAGGCACCATCACCGTGTACACAAATAGGCAGCCCGTTATTTACAAGATTACATAGCCTTTGTGTAGATATTTAATGTCACACACCTGAACAAACCTACCAACAAACTGTTGGATCCTTGATATGCAGAATCAGTGATGTATGTCATTCCAAAGATGGACAAATAAGCTGGATGTTTTGGCTTATCAGTATATATACTCATAATTTTTTAATAAACATTTTAGACTCATGCTTGAGAATTGTTTAAACCTTTTGGCTGCTACAGATGTACTTGCTGCTGGCCACACTGACTGTTGTGCCACTATTGGTAATCTGGCTACCTACTCACTACATGGTTGTAGTTGGGCTAATACGTTTAGCCAAGTTAGCTGCATGGCCTGCTTCGCCCTTTGCTGAATATTATCTGGAGTGCATAGTGGTGATTCTGTCTGCCATTTAGTATCTGGGCAATGCTGATACAACATAAATACTGTGAGTGCCTAAGTTATTCTGACACTGAAAATTTCTGATTCTGAGCTACTACTGATAAATTACAGTACAAACTCACGGAGTCAGTACAGCTGTTTTGCCCAAGAATTATATTTTTCCAGTAGTTTTCAACACAATTTTAGTAGCCTATGAGGAAAATTATAAGTATCTTTAGATTCACCTGAATAGTTTCCTAAGCTACTTTTTCTTAATGCCTGCACTTCTCCACATATTCCTTACTGCACCAACTGAAGAAAGAATGAAACAACCCATAGCTTACTTGAAAGTGTTAGTGTATATCAAATTTCATATCACACTCCTTATATGTGAAAGGGAATGCCAATCATCTATCATATTTCTTTAATACATTAACAGTTACTGTGTAAACAGTTTGAGCTAAGCTCACCAGAGAAAACATTAGTCACCCCTCGAGAAATCATTTTAAGCATAGTTTAACACTGTGTAATTCCACTCCTGGACTTTATAACCACCTGGATTCAGTTAGGAAGCGAGTCCAAAAGGTTGCGCACATATACTGTACCCAGGTTAAGCCACTCACTGAGGATTTGATCACGCAATGCCATCAAATTCCGTGGATACTGATGTCAGTATTTTACCTGCTGTTCTAACATGTCCCACAGATTTTCTACGGGGTTCCTGTCAGGTGATTCTGTAGGCCAATTGAGATGTAATAGGGTGAGGGAGTGCTCAGAAAACCAGTCACATATTCTTCCAGCTTGATGTCGTCTGCTGTTGTCGTCTTAAAAAATAGGGGTATCAATAGCAAACTCATCATATTGACTGAAAGGCAACAGCTTATCATTCATAATGTTTAAATAAACTTGTTGGTTCATGTTACTGATCACCTCAGCAAACAGGCCCAATTAACGATAAGAAAAACATCTGAATATAGGCAAAACATGATTCGTCACACCAAATTATGTTCCACAAGTCAGCTACTGTCCATGTTTTTGTTTTCTAACCCACTGAAGATGCACAGCTTTATCAACCTGTGTGAGCGATGGCCTCTTGTAAGGTGACCAACTCCAAATGTTCACTGCATACAGTTCCCATCGCATGTTCTCTCACTAACAAGTGGGGATGGACCTTCATTCATTGCCTGCAGCAATTCCTATTAGGTTTGGAGGCAGTTTTGATTCACAGCCTGTGAAACATGTCACTATTCTGATAATGTGTTTTGTATTACCCCACGGCTTGTAGATATGTTGAACAGTCCACCACAAAACACCAACAAATCCAGCAACTTCACACACCATATGGCCATGGGCACAACCAAACATGATTGCCCCTTTTTGCCACTCTGTGGGCTCCTTACATTTACCCATGTTTACCTACAATGTGCACTTGAAACATACGAGATGTGTGAGTAAAGTAATGAGACTGACAACAATGCAAGCAATCTGGCAATGCTGTGTTGTTCTACTTGCACAGACTGGGGGTATTCATTCCTTCCAGATGCTCAGTCCAAGTTTCGGCTTGGTGCAGCCATCGCGTGATTTTTGAGAGCACCATCTGTGAAGTTATTTTTTTGTTGTTTGTTATGAAAATGGAACGGCAGAACTGAGAGCAATGTTAGGCCCTCAAATTTTATGTTAAGCTTAGGAATCTACAAGCTATGGGGAACATTCTTCATTAAGAGAACAAGCTTTTTGTAGCCACAAATCATTTTTGGAGAATTGAGAACACCTTGAAGATGAACCTCGCTCAGGGAGACCTTCCACTTCAAAAACCAATGAAAATGTGTGCAAGCTCTTGTGACATTAGACTGAATTTGTCAACCAAACTGTTTTACAAAGATGTCACTGAAAGACTCAGGAAAAAGGTGAATTGAGTGAGACTGGACACCGCAGACAAGTGGATGCTGTAACATGGCAATGCCCCATGTAACACGGGCACTTTCATCTTGGAATTTTTGACCTCCAAAGGCATCCTTGTTGCTCCACAGCCCCCTATTCACCTGATCTGAGTCCTTGTGACTTTTTTCTTTTCCCAAAATTGAGGGATGTGTTAGGAAGACATCATTTTGGGACTCTGGAGAACATTTGAAAGAATGTGACCCACATGTTAAAGGCCCTAATAGTTGAAGTCTTTCAGCACTGCTACCAAGACTCAGAATGACGACTCCAAAGTGTATAACTGCCAAAGGGAACTACTTTGAAGGACACAATATTGTTGTTTGAAATAAATAAATAAAAGCTTGGGTAGTTAAAAACTCAGTCTCGTTACTTTTGTCACACACCTTGTAAATGTCTCACTGATTACTACTGCTTTATTCTCACATAGAGGCACTGCAAGCATGGTAGAGCATGTGACTCAATCACTCTGGTGTCTGTAAAAGCTTATCTCTGCATGTGGCTGTGGTGAGTAATATTTTATGTATTTTATGTAGTGGGCTTATTTTGTTCCTCTTCGTTGAACCCATTTAGTAATTTCATGTACAATATGTCACTTAGACTGTAACAAAACCAAATGCATAGTCATAGTTGGACAGATTGTCAACCTGCAATAAGTACGCTGCATAAACAGTGTAAGTGTGGCACAGATTTTGCACGATATGTACTAGCAAATCAAAGTGATGCTTTATTTTTGAATCTATTATTGTGGACTGGAAACGGTTGACTGTGTGCAATGGTGTTTCTTTACTGCAGCAATGCCTAATGTTTTGTACATAAATTATGAAATAAACACTACAGCATTTGAAATGTTCAATCATTACTGTTCATCTGTGCCAGGTCCCTAGGCAATCTTTAAAACAAAATAACGAATGTTTCTGAATACCTTTCATTGCTGTCCAAATAACAGTTGCGCATTGGAAATAGACAATTATGTACAATTTTGTTTAATTAACATAATATACACTCATTTTATAATTGCAGTGCTTCACATAAACAGGTGTAAAAGCATATGAAGTTTGTGAAATCTGTGTGTCTGTCATATCAATAATGCAACTGGACCGTAGTTTCAAAGTCAGGAATCTAAATGGTCAAATACTTTCACACCTGTATAAAATTTGCATCCTCTATTTTGATCCAGCCTTTGACAGGCACTTGCAAAATTAAAAATATATACTACCTGGCAAAAAATTGAAGCACCCCCACGATATGGCCAGATCTCAAAGTAAGTTCATACACATACATACCATCGGTGGCTACGTAAATGATTAAGAGTTGCTATTCTGTGTGACAAGTAGAATGGCCATCAGACTGTATTAGTGTTGTTCGTGGTTAATGTTGGTACCAGGCCTGGTAAAGTATGTAAGGAGTGTGAACAGTTCCAGATGTTCAGTGATCACTGTGAAGGGCATGGAGATGCCTCGTACTCACATGAGGCAGTGTTATCAGCACCTGACAGAGTTTGAAAGGGGCCTTGTTGTGGGTCTCCCTTTGGCCAGCTCATCTAATCATACAATATCCAGTAGTGTGGGGTATTTGAATGTGATGGTGGCCCAATGTTGAACTGAATGGGAACGTGAGTATAAGGCACAGTCATTGTCAAGGTTATGGTTGACTACATCTGGCCATTGTGTATGCACCAAGAACATTGTAACCCCATCACATCTAAACCCATGATTAGAGAACGCACAATGGCCTCCCTGCAACATTCTGTGTCATCTTGCACCATTGGTTGGAGTCTAGCAGCACATGGACAAGGGACTCATCACTGCATGTGTAGGATGCCATTAACACCACAACACAAACGACTGCATCTGGTGTGGTGCAGTAACCAGGTAGCATGGTTGGCTGATGACTGGCATCACATTGTGTTCAGGTTGCACTACCCTGTGTAACCATTGTCAGTGAGTATGGCAGCAACCTGCGAAGAGGTCCCATTCTTCCAATGTTTTGGAGAGGCACAGCAGTGTTACTCCGTGTCATGGTGTGGAGCCATAGGGTATGACTTCAGTTCACAGCTGGTGGTGACTGAGGGAACACTGGCAGCACAATGGTATGTCAAAGACATTCTGCATCCTCATTTGTTACCTCCAATGCAACAGTACCATGTTGCCATTTTTCAACAGGACAATGCATGTCCACACATGATCTGTGTCTCTATGAACTGTCTGCATGACGTTGAGGTACTCCCATGGCCAGATGGATCCCCATATTTGTACCTGACAGAGCTTGTGGGGGGAACAGTTCAAACATTAATTCTGTGCCAGTGACCATATCCAGGATATCAGGGACCAGTTACAACAGTTGTGGGCTACACATGATATGTTTCTCTACGAACTGTCTGCATGACGTTGAGGTACTCCCATGGCCAGATAGATCTCTATATCTATCCCTGACAGAACTTGTGTGGGAGTAGCTCAAATATTAATTCTGTGCCAGTGACCATATCCAGGATATCAGGGACCAGTTACAACAGTTGTGGGCTAGCATGCCTCAGGTTTTTAGCTGCATAGCACAGACAACTGGTGACAACACCTATTTTACCCACATGCTGGCCACAGAAGCACTATTATTATAAAGAGTTAGGAAATACAAAGATAAAATACAAATATACAAGGAAAGTATTCATGTCAAGCTAACTTATTAATTTTTTCTTCCTTAAAGGGAGGTGCCATGTATGCAACAACCTGCAAGCACTGGAATCTGGTAATGCCCTTTCTGGTTGCCCACGTGAGTTACTTTTGATAGGAGGAAACCATTACCATCAGTGCTCTACGAAATATGCTAGGGATCATTAGAGCTTTCTGCAGAAGGAAGTGGCACACTACCGGAGTCAGAAATAGCTACCTTTCCTTGTAGTGAGGGTGCTGTTTCCAATTAACATGCAAGTGGAGAAATTTTTGCTTCTCTTCTTTAATCCTATAAAAATTTGTATGGCACATTTGTATCCATCTTTACCATAGTTTCTTCCCCCTTCCCTCTCCCCAAAAGAGCGTATACACAATCACAAATTAAATTAGTAAATATAATAAAAGATAGCATTTTGGAAGGATTTAACTTTACTTGTACATACATACATACACACCCACACACACACACACACACACACACATACACACACACACACACACACACACACACACACACCCATGAGAAAGAGAGAGAGAGAGAGAGAGAGAGAGAGAGAGGAGAGAGAGAGAGAGAGAGGGAGGGAGAAAGCTATGTGCAATACAAAGATTTGGCTTAAATCAAACTACCTGACAGATAGCTGTTTTTTCATTACATTCAGAACCCTGTCAGTAGCATACTCTCTCAACAGAGCAGAATGAAGGACAAGTGTAGAAACTTCAGATGGACTATACTTCTCAAACAGATCCAGTAAAGTATTTGTAAAATCTTGGATGGATGTATTAAATGAGCTGTCTGAATTATGATGCATGAATAATAAACTGGTCTTCAGATACTTCATCAATGCTTTCAGCTGAAAAAAAAAAGAAAAGATGACTGTTACAAAATACAGTAATTGAAATTTTACACATAAACAACGTCTATGTATCATACATGTCCACACTTTATACAACGTTCATTTATTTATGATCTGCCAGTAATCTGTCATATAACTATCCTTTTTGTGGGAAGTTTGGGAGGAGGCCTGATTGGGGGGGGGCAGCTTGTAATGTCCCATCAATTGAATCTCTTGAGCATATTTTCACAAAGCCGTAAACTATCATAGAAAGCAATATTATGGAATAGTCCTTTAGCGACTGAAACCTTCCACAAAAATGATTATAAGTGCCAGGATGATGATGATAATAATTATTATTATTATTGTTATAAATGACTATAGGAAACTGCAGGTCCATTGTTATTAGACTTTTGCCAACAAGACATGCTGAATTACTTCATACTGCATCAATTACAAATTAACATTCAATAGCTGTTTGGCCCCTGTATGTTAGCAAATATTTAGCTATTATTATTAGTCAGATAAGTTCACCTCTGCCAAAGATGTGTGTTTTGCTCACTTATATTGAAGTAATTCTGCATGTGGCTCAATACCATAAAATGTTCACAGGAAGAATCTAAACACAAAATTATCATTTTTATTAATAGATGGAAAAGGTTAATAAACTTGAAAATTATCAAAAGTTCAGCAGTTTGACACTCACACATACAACTAATGGAAGAGTGAAAAGTATCCAAATAATTATTGGAATGAACAAGAGCTCTATAACTATGTGCCTGTCATTTATACAGAATGTTTATGAAAAATAGGTATTCATCGAAAAGAAAGAGCAATAGCACAATATATGGAGCTGTAAGAATTTGTCAAAAGCTTTGTAACAAAACCTAATTTAAATTCTGATGTAATTAACTGAAAAATTTTTGTCTTTAGGTGATATATTATTTAGAGTTCTTTAAAAGAATGAACTGTCAGCGTTTTCTGCAAAATGTTTACATTTCCAACATGAGCTATTCCCCTGTTAAACATGAAGGTGAGGACACTCAGATATATTTAACACTCACACTACTTGGTTTCTTGTGCCCTTCCCTTCCTGCCTAGGTACTTGTGAATATACAACTATCTCAAGCATTTAACTCAAATAACCGTAATATTTTCCTGATATTTCTCCCATAGCTTCAGTCTTGCTTATTCTCTCTTTCGTCACTCATTCATCCTTGAGTAATTCAAGCATCATAGCCCCCTCCCTCCCTGGCCCTTCTGCCATCTGTACAAATTTTGTGTATTACTTATCTACTTGCACCCTGGTTAACAGCATATTACATTACACAGCTGATTTATTCCAACTCATTATTAGAATGTAAGAATTTGAATGTCAGTTCATGCATCCTCAATTTACTTCCACCTTTTGTTATATTTTGCGTGTATCTCTGACACAGGTTCTTAAGTGGCTTTTCTCATAATCAAAATCACATGGATACAGATGTAGATGCTGGTAATCAAATAGTGCTTCCAAGGAAACATCATCATCATATTTTATGGAGAAAAAAGTACACTTGCAAGATATCAGCCTCAGAAATCGATTCCGTGTAAAAATTTGGGCCATAATTCTGATAGAATGCAGTTATGACCTTCTAGATGTGCATCTTTTAAACATGCGCAAATGCCAGTTGTCACTCATTCTGTCACACTGCAGCTGATATCTTGCAAGTGTGCTTTTCAATGCAACCCTCACTCATGCTCTCTCTCTCTCTCTCTCTCTCTCTCTTGTGTGTGTGTGTGTGTGTGTGTGTGTGTGTGTGTGTGTAATGGGCACCTGCAGGATCACTCAAAAACAATATACAGGGTGATTCAAAAAGAATACCACAACTTTAGGAATTTAAAACTCTGCAACGACAAAAGGCAGAGCTAAGCACTATCTGTCGGTGAATTAAGGGAGCTATAAAGTTTCATTTAGTTGTACATTTGTTCGCTTGAGGCGCTGTTGACTAGGCGTCAGCGTCAGTTGATGCTAAGATGGTGACCGCTCAACAGAAAGCTTTTTATGTTATTGAGTACGGCAGAAGTCAATCGACGACAGTTGTTCAGCGCGCATTTCGAACGAAGTATGGTGTTAAACCTCCTTATAGGTGGTGTATTAAACATTGGTATAAACAGTTTACAGAGAATGGGTGTTTGTGCAAAGGGAAAAGTTCTGGATGATCGAGAACGAGTGATGAAAATGTAGCATGCATCCAGCAAGCATTTGTTCGCAGCCCAGGAAAATCGACTCACAGAGGTAGCAGAGAGCTGCAAATTCCACAATCAACTGTATGGAGAGTCCTACGAAAAAGGTTAGTTATGAAACCTTATCATCTGAAATTGGTTCAAGCACTGTCTGCAGCTGATAAGATTAAAAGAATCGATTTCTGTGATTTTATCCTTGCTCAAATGGAAACAGATGAATCTTTCGTTTCAAAGATTGTGTTTAGTGATGAAGCAACTTTCCACACTAACGGGAAAGTCAACCGTCACAATGTCTGTATATGGGGCACTGAGAATCCGCGAGAAACAACTCAGTATGAACGTGACTCGCCTAAGGTGAACGTTTTCTGTGCCATTTCAGCCAATAAAGTTTTTGATCCCTTTTTCTTCGAAGGTGCTACTGTAACTGGACTACAGTATCTGGAGATGTTAGAGAATTGGCTGTTCCCTCAGCTCGAACAAGAAGCACAACAATTCATATTTCAGCAGGATGGAGCGCCACCACATTGGCACTTATCTGTCCGTAACTACCTGAACATCAACTACCCGAGGTGATGGATCGGCCGCCAGGCAGCCCGTGACAGAGCACTTCATCACTGGCCTCCAAGAAGCCCTAATCTTACCCCCTGCGATTTTTTCTTATGGGGGTATGTTAAGGATATGGTGTTTTGGCCACCTCTCCCAGCCACCATTGATGATTTGAAACGAGAAATAACAGCAGCTATCCAAACTGTTACGCCTGATATGCTACAGAGAGTGTGAAACGAGTTGGAGTATCGAGTTGATATTGCTCGAGTGTCTGGAGGGGGCCATATTGAACATCTCTGAACTTGTTTTTGAGTGAAAAAAAAACTTTTTAAATACTCTTTGTAATGATGTATAACAGAAGGTTATATTATGTTTCTTTCATTAAATACACATTTTTAAAGTTGTGGTATTCTTTTTGAATCACCCTGTACATTTGGATCCTGTACAATTTTCAATTTCTTGTTCACATGCCTACCCCTAACTTGTTTCCCATGTACATTGAGTGTTTGTCTTTACTCATCCCTTTGTTTGTATTTGGCAAAGGACTTTCTTTTAGTGTATTAATTTTTCTCAACATCATATAACTCCAAATCATGTGCAGAACCTTAACAACATATGGTCAGTGACAAATGTAAGTTTATGTATTAAATGTGTAGATTATTTCTTTCCTCATCCTCTGGAATAACCTTGCACTAGTTTCTCTCTCTCTCTGCATTTAAATTCTGGAAAAGAAATCCTTGCTTCTGGAGGGGCAAGGCCAAACACTCAGTATTTACTTCCAAGTATTCCCATTTGGTCTATAACAATACTTATTAATAATAGTTGTCTGTTACAACTACACAAGTCAGAGGTTTAGATGACATAGCACACATTATGTAAAATTAGTATGTAACATGATTCCCTTTCCTGTGTCTCCTTGTATGGTGTGTTGTTAATGGGTCTAGGTGCCAGAAGGATACTTATCATCACGCCTAAAAATGATGATCATCCTATCCACAATCCTTTCCACCCAATCCAATGTAGTATTCTGCCACTCACCTAATCTACAAAATAATCCAATCCATCCTTATACCACACCTACTCCCACCCCTGGCCACATTGACACTGTGGAAGACATGGTAAAAGACCAATCTTTCTCATCCACACAACACATCCCATTCCAGTCAAGCAAGAGGCACATCCTGCCCATGAGGGCCTACTTTTGACAGCAGCTGTCATATAACAGCTCTGCCATAAATTTTGCATATGACTTATGAGGGCATGACCACCAACTGGCTGTCCAGTCAAATAAATGGCCACCAACAAACTGTAGCCAGAAGCATAGTTAGCGAATAAGTGGCAGAACACAGCGCTAAGCAACATAAATGGAACTTCAATGGCTTCTTCACATCCTGTACCATCTGATTTCCCCCCACCCCTGCCCCCACAAACCAAATACCAGCTTCTTACAACTACGTGCTGGAAAATCCTCCTGCTCCAATCTCTGCTAGTTCATGGTTGGTACCACCTTCAAACCTGTGCTCATGCATTTCACTTTACTCACTCTACACTCATGCTCTCCTCTTCGCAGTCTCTCTCCCCCTTCTAATACAAACCTGTACTTCCTTGTGTGCTGTGCTCAAGTAGGTGTGTTCACAGGTGCCACACTCCTATCCCGACCCCTTCTTGCCTCTCCCTCTCAGCTATGAACCACCCTTCCCTCCACCCCTCACTCCCATCCTGCATCCTTTCTCCTCTCACCAACTCCACCACACACAACCCCTCACAGCAAGTGAGCTGCGGTTCTGGTACAATTTAGTAGGCCAGGACAATTTAACACTCTCTCTCTCTCTCTCTCTCTCTCTCTCTCTGTGTGTGTG
This sequence comes from Schistocerca nitens, assembly GCF_023898315.1. Classification (NCBI taxonomy): domain Eukaryota; kingdom Metazoa; phylum Arthropoda; class Insecta; order Orthoptera; family Acrididae; genus Schistocerca; species Schistocerca nitens. The sequence goes on along the minus strand of NC_064616.1, from coordinate 293,322,922 downwards.
TGTGTGTGTGTGTGTGTGTGGTACAAGTTAACAACCTATCCATGGCATCTGATAAAGTTAATGAACACATTATATCCAAGAAATTTGATTTCTGTATAATATGGGAACAAGTTGAAAAGTTCTCAGCCTGGCATAGAGATGGCATTAATATCAACATTTTGGTTTTGTTTCCATGGTTCACACAGTGACTGTCAACATGATCTGGGGATGTGCTCTCTTTATACAGCTTCATAAATAAGTTGTTGTGTGTACAATTTGTTCAAATGGATAAACCAGAACATCACACTAACTAAATATTCATTCTTTTGGGTAGTTTATTACCAAAGGAAATACATCCAATGTTACTGAAGGTTTATAAGAATTCTGTTTCCACTAGGTGTGATTAAAAGATGACATCAAAGCAATCCAGAAGTGTGTCGCTAAATTTCATACTGGCAGGTTCTATAAACATGAGTGTGTTACAGAAATGCTCAGTGAACTCAAATGGGAATCCCCGGTGGCTGGAAGAAATTCCTTCTATAAAACACTTTTGAGAAATTTTAGAGAACCAACATTTTCAACAGATTGCAGAACAATTCCACTGCCACCAACATACATCTCATGCACATACAATGAAGAAAAGGTAAGAGAAATGAGCACTTGTACAGCAGCATGTGGTCAGTCATTTTTCCCACACACTGTTTGTGAGATGAACCCGAAAGGGAATGATACAAGGCATCCTCCATCATGCATCCTGTAATGGCTTGTGAAACATGTGTAGATGTAAATTATCATCAATTATGAGAAGGTGGGCTGTGATCAACTGTGGTCAAACTTCCCTGGAAGATTATCCATGTGAAGGATACCCCAAAACTGCAATCATAGATGAAAATTCTGAAAAAATGCACAGTATGATAGTCACCTGTTGACAATTAAACATGTATGATGTCATAAGAATATAAGAAGAAAGAGTATGGCACATTTTACTAGAAAAAATAACTATGAGAAAGTTTGCTGAAAATTCATGCCACATGACCAAAAGTACCTGAGAGAATGAATTTCTCAGAATGGTTTGCACTGCTTTAAAAATAATGCAACTGTTTTTGTGTGACCACAGTCTTAACTGAAACACTTTTCTACAAACAAAGATTATTATATGTGATGCTTCATGGTTAAAAAAACTTGGCAGTTTCTGTGGCTCCAGCAGTCAGTATAGAGGATGTGACTGAAGAAAGGAGACCATCAGTCCTACCTATTTATTCACATTTGTTGATATGGAAAACCTGCACAGAGATACTTTCTAATCCAGTTGCATGGAACAGTTGCAGGAAGAATTGTTACCAGATAGCCTGGGGTAATTGAAGCACACGCTTCTGTCGCTAACATTCCCTATAGTAGCTTTCTACATAATGTTAGACAGATTGCTGCAGTCTGGGCCAGATGACCAGCAACCATTTCCCCATCAGTCCAAAACATTTAGAGACTGAATTAATAAAAAAAAAAAAAAAAAAAAATAGAGAAAATCTAAAATAGTTAAGACTGTGGTTTTAATGGTTCAGGTATTCTACATAGTGTCCCCTCACTTGAGTACAATGCACAAAACATTCATAAAACCATTTCAAACTGTCAGAAAAGCCTTCATTTGGGATGTTGTTTAACTCGCACATCACATTTTCTTCAATTTGGTTATGTCATCAACAAGTTAGCCCTTCATGAGAATTTCGGCACTTTTTCATGTCGTAGTAGGTTTGTATTGGTAACATCAAGTCTCATCACTCATCATGAGTTTTCCACAACAGAAGTGTCCAAGGTTTTCATTTCAATCACATTGTGGCTGGTGTCTGTGTATCTCTGATTTTGTTCATGAGCCAAGGTGTGTGGAGCAAACTTTGCACACGTTCATCTCTTCTGAAACCATTCTAGGCACTGTCTTGAACAGTTGCTCCAGTGTGATATGCCACACCTGCATGTCCACTCCTTAACACTGCCTGCTCACAACTGACTGGTGGAATGCACATCTGTTGTTAGTTCAAGCTGCCACTATGCTGATGTTGCTTGTACATCAGGAATGAAATCAGTCTCAGAACTTTTTGGACAGGCAGTGTACACAGTGTACATTCCACTGGCTCAGAATTCCTCTTATACAATGTGCCATCTATCATTCTGTATTCTTCTTTGACAGCTTCTTCCTTCTTTAATGCCTCCAATGGATTTGGCCAATGAGATTTGGCACCTTTGTGTTTGCATCCTTTTTTTATACTACTGTGATGTCATATTCCTGAAGTTTCAGTGCCAATCTTGCCAAACGTACTGATGAATCCTACAGTTTTGTCAACTTACATACAAATAATAGTCAGACAGAACAGTGTTTGCCATATAATAAGGATCAGAACTTGCTGACTGCCTAAACAACAACTAGGCAATCTTTCTCAGTTTGAGAGTACTTACAGTACACTGGAGGCATAAGCAATCACTCTTTCAGTGCCTTCCTGAATTTGCGTGGGTCCCATAATCACTATTATCATTGTGTAGTTCCATTTCAGCAATATTGTCAAAAAGATGGGAGCCATGAAGATGGCATCCACCCCCTCCTTAAGGATGCAGACAGATCTTTCTTGCTCCTTATTCCAAGAAAATCTGGTGTCACCCTACATCTGTGTTTGTACTGGCCATGCCTTGCAAATGAAATCCTTTATGAAGCCTATGTAGTAGCAGCACACTACAAGGAAGCCTCTCACATCACAAATGTCCTAGGGAATTGGGTATCAGTTATGGCTCTTACTTTATCTAGATAGGAACAAAATTGGTTTCCTTTAACTAGGTGTGTAAACATTTTTATTTTTGTTGGATGACAGTTAGACAATCACCCAGAGAAACCATAACTGTCTGAAATTGATGGAGTTCCAATTTCCCGTGGTCTATAATTGCTTGTGAGTGCTGCAAGCCCCATCCATGGATAACATCATGTATGAAATCTGGTGAAACAATAAATTCAAAGGGCTATGTCCTGATATTGATAGTTATTCTCACAACACAGGTTCCTGTTGGTTGAATGTACTTTCCATTTGTAACTTTGATTACAATGGCATTTGAATCTCACACTGTAATTTTTTCTTCAGCTGGCAACAGAAGCATTCAATATGACAGAAAATGATACCTTAAGAGTCAACTACTGCCAGGCCAGTAGGTTGTTGATGAGGACACCAAAGTGATTTGGCAACATCATTGCAACCGTTGTAATGTGGATTTTTATCTGGGGTGGTCTTGTTCAGTTTTCCTGACTTCAGCATCTGGTTGAGTAATTAGGGACCATTGTGTGGTGACAGGGAATGACTGCTGTGGGTTGGAGAATGAACTTGTTCAGGATATGGTGATGAGCTTCATTCCACAGATCAGCTGTAGTCATTTGCGGTTGCCTAGTGTGCATTGATTTGCCTGTTGTTCAATATTTTATGGTGTAATAGTCATCAACCACTCTTCTTCTTTCTTTACAGGGGTTGTACAATGGATACATGTACATGGTGATCAAACCAGTAAGGGATCCCATGGTATTTGTGTTGTCAATAACCTCATATGTTGTATGATATTCATGGTCTTCGTCCATGTTTCTGACTCCATTCCTCTATGTTGGTTTGCCTTGTTGAGATTGGTGTCAATGATCAAGAAAACTCTGACATCTTGGGTTGTCGGGTGTTCTGCCGGATATCAGTGTCGTACTTGCTCGATATTTCGGTCACGTAGCTCGTAACCTTCATCAGGTACGACCTGAGACTGCTCCTCGAGTGGACCTGGTCCAATACTGGACCATGTCCACTCGAGGATCAGTCTCAGGTCGCACCTGATGAAGGTTATGAGCTACGTGACCGAAATATCGTGCAAGTACGACGCTGATATCCGGCAGAACACCCGACAACCCAAGATGTCATTAGATCGCCGGGAAAGCCTGAAGAGTTACAAGAAAACTCTTCTCAAATTAGCTATGCAACTTACACCTGGCTGGATTCACTGCAAATATTTGTGTTTGATGTCAAGACATTATCCCCTCATATTTCTTCTCCTACTATTTGACATTTTAGTGATGTGATGTCCTGACGGCCTTGCCAGCTGTACAACATACATGATTCTGTTGAACATGTTGTACTCTAGAATAGTATCTCAGCTTAGCAACATCCTCAGCAAATCACAGTTTGAATTTCAGAAGGGTCTCTACTGAGAATGTCATTTACATGTTCACTCACCAATTTTACAAGCATTAAATAATAAAATAATGCTTACTGGTATTTTCAGCAACCTAAGGCATCTGAATGTATGAATTATGGTATTCTTCTAGATAAAATGAAGTTTTATGGGATTGATGGTACAGCCAACCAATGGATAATTTCATATCTAACCAAAAGATTGCAGAAAGTTGTACTTACTAATTCAACCAATATTGTCTGGGGACATAATTCTGACTGGGGGAGAAATCATGTATGGGGTTCCCCAAGGCTATATATCTTAGGCCCACTGTTGTTCCTAATAGGCATAAATGATCTTCTGTCTAATGTTCAACAACATAATTAGTTCTCTTTGCGGATGACACTAGTATTGTAATAAATCCAAGCATACATACAGAATGAGAAGAAATGGTAAACAAAGTTCTTAAAAGTCTCATTGGTTTCCTGTGAATGGTCTCGCTCTCAATTTTAAAAAGACACAACATGTTCAGTTCTGCACATCTAACGGTACTGCATCAATGTACCAATTAATTTGTGATGTGAATAATGACTCAGTCCACATCCTAACGATTTGTTGTGTAAAATGATCCACGGAACATGAAAATAACTGACTAACTTTCAATATACCCTTTTAAAGTGCATTGCCTCAATGTGCTAGCACCACTTAGTCAAGTGATGACATCCTTCAAAAAAAGCACTTAGTACGATACCTTCTGCCACATCGTTCATTAGGTGTGAAATTTCATCAGCTTCCATCACATTCAGGTTCACTGTGTGACACAGCTCCAAAACATATATGTTCTGTTCTTCCACTGCAATAAAGGATTTGCAGACCAGCTGCTAGTTGGCACCAAATGTTTTCTTGATTTCTGCCTGTAATTTTTCCCATCTCATGAGCTGTTCCCTGTTGTTATCAAACCACAGTTGGGCTGCACTGTCCAAGAAAAAGTAGGTGTTGGCAAGACACATCATGTCATACGCCTGTTGTATTTGGTGACATGGTAGAAATTCTTTAACCATTTCATCAAACCCTGACCAGTGTCTCCCGAAAACACTTATGGATACTTGACATGCATCTGAATCACTGATGCTTTCATATCCATTGATGCCTTTACAATACAGCCCGCAGGGGGATATAATGTTTATGTTTTGGGTCCAGCTAGTAAAGGCGATGACTTTTGCAGTCATATTCAAACCATAGCAATGTTGACGTCAGTGATGACCTGGCTCCTTCTGCAAACTATGTGATGTTGAATCCAGGAACAGGTAACACTTATGAGAGGAATGTTGTCAAGAGAAACTAAAACATCACATTGAAAACACAGCTATAGATCACACAGAAAAGTGTACATTCAGCTAAACTGCCTGCCTAAGCAGTGTACAATATTCATACATGAGTAAGTCCCAGAACCTTCCAGAAATTACAAATGCCAAATAATAAATAACCACAGATGGCAGGAACTGCACCAGTGACCTATACATCACCAGCCAACAACTATAAGCACTACACAAGGTGTATAGGAAAATACAGAGCATATGGTAATATAAACATGTTTTTGTAACAAATGTGTGCAATTTCTGTTTGATTGACATATCACACATTAATAAGATATCTGCAGTATGTAACCAACTACATTAAAGAAAGGGGTGTGCAGCACAACATACATCTGAAAAATAGGCTTCCTCAGGACTGTGGTTGTTTGTGACCAAACAGGTTTTCAAACACAAATTGGAGACTTTTCTCCTGGCAAACAATTTCTATTTGCTGTAGGAATATTCAAACATATACTGGAAGCTTTTCTTCTGAAAAATTAGTTTTATTCACTGTAGGAAGTCTTTAGTACAACTTAATTTTCTTATTGGACTGTAATTCAGTAAAATGAATTTCATATCAGCTTGATAGTGCTGTTATAAATGTAACTCACTAACATAAATCTAAATGTAGTTGAAACTGTTCATACAAAAAGTATATAGGTTTGTTTGTCTGATGTGGTGATTTTCATTGATTTCCCTAAATCAATCCGGGTTATCTGGAATGAGTTCCACCATGGTGACTCTTTCTTTTTTCATCATCCATTATTATAATTAATGAAGTGAAGTAAATTCTTATTATGCATTAAACCAGGAAGATGAATTATGGCTAACACATTATAAACAGAAAGTCTCAAAAGAGTAAATAATCATTTTGATTTCAATTTAAATGTGGTGGGACATCAATGTGGGTTTTCATAACTGATGGAAGAGAGATGAAAACTTTAGTGGCAGAATGGTGAAAAAAACTTAGATGTTCCAGATCTCTACGTAAATCATTTTTAGATCTAGGTTGAAATTTTCACTCTGCAGCAAAGTGTGCACTGATAAGAAACTCCTGGCAGATTGAAACTGTGTGCCGGATTGATACTTGAACTCGGGACCTTTGCCTTTCATGAGCAAGTGCTCTACCAATTGAGTTAACCAAGCATGACTCACAACCAATCCTCACAACTTCAGTTCCACCAGTACTTCATCTCCTGCCTCCCAAACTTCACAGAAGTTCTCGCGTGACACTTGCAAGACTACCTACCACTCCCGGAAGAAAGGACATTGTGGAGACATGGATTAGCAACAGCCTGAGGGATGCTGCCAGAATGAAATTTTCACTCTGCATGGTGAGTGTGCTCTGATATGAAACTTACTGTCAGATTAAAACTGTATGCTGGAACTAGACTCGAACTTGGGCCATTGTCTGCAATAGGCAAAAGTCCTGAGTTCCCGTCTCAGTCCAGCACAGTCTTAACCTGCCAGAAAGTTTCATACTGGAGCACACTCCACAGCAGAGTGAAAATTTCACTCTGGAAACAGCCCCCAAGCTGTAGCTAAACCATGTCTCTGCAATATCCTTTCTTCTAGGAGTGGTGGTGTTGTAAGTTTGGCAGGAGAACTTCTGTGAAGTTTGAAAGGAAGGAGTCGAGGTGCTGGCAGAAGTGAAGCTGTGAGGACGGGTCATGAGTCATGTTTGGGTAGCACAGTTGGTAAAGACTTGCCCATGGGAGGCAAAGGTCCTGAGTTCAAGTCTTTGTCTGGCACACAATTCTAATCTAAAGGGAAGTTTCATTTCTAGATCTTGTGTTATGATCCATGGTATGCACTATTAGATGTAAAAAGAAAATAGTTATTAGAGACAAAAACCACCAAAGAAAATAAATTGAGATGTGATGGTTAATATTTGTAGCTTATGGAACACGTTTCTGCAAGAATATCTTGGATGACCTCCACCCACAATTCTAACTGCTCTATTTGTGTAACAAAGACTTTTTTGGCTAAAGGTTGATTACCCTAAAAATACACACATCAAAAAAAATTTTGCATCACCTCGGTTCCCAGAATTGAAGATAGACATTGACTGTGGATATTGTATCACAGACACAGTCCCTTTGACTGTTCAGAGATGTCACTAAACCCGCCCAAAGGTGTAAACAACCATGCATGAGCAGCACCTATTAGACAGAGGGGGTCGGACAGCTGATCAGTTCCAGTCATTCCACCAGGAAGGAGGTACATGGTTCGTGTTGTCTGTAGTTCAACCATGCCTAGATGGTCAATACCACAGTTCGATCACGTCCGCATTGTTACTTTGTGCCAAGAAGGGCTCTCAACAAGAGAAGTGTCTAGGCATCTCGGAGTGAACCAAAGGGGTGATGTTCGGACATGGAGGAGATACGGAGAGACAGGAAGTGTTGATGACATGCCTCACTTAGGTCACCCAACGGCTACTACTGCAGTAGATGACCGCTACCTACAGATTATGGCACAGAGGAACCCTGACAGCAACATCACCATGTTGAATAATCCTTTTCGTGCAGCCACAGGACGTTGTTTTATGACTCAAACTGTGTGCAATAGGTAACCAGATGCAGGGGTAAATTGTCACACTGAGTCTTTTTTGATGGTCTAGAATATGCCCAGACCAATTTAACCTGCCATCAATTATAATTCCTTGGCAATTACAAAATTCACAATGTAATATATTTGGGTTATCATATTTAAAGTGGATTACTTCATTTTCTTGTTGAGATAGGTGAAACTGCATATATTGAGCTGCATGAAGCTCAACTTCACTCCTGGTTTCCATGGTGAGGTCCATCTTTGCAACCATGACACCATGCTGCACCGCACAGCTGGGCACAGCAACATGCTGAATGAACTGCTCAGGATTGGCATCATGTTCTCTTCACCGATGAGTGTTGCATATGCCTTCAACCAGACAATCGTCAGAGATATGTTTGCAGGCAACCTGGTCGAGCTGAATGCCTTAGACACACTGTCCAGCAAGTTCAGCAAGGCGGAGGTTCCCTGATGTTTTGGGGTGGCATTATGTGAGCCGACGTACACCGCAGGTGGTCATGGAAGGCGACTGTGTGATACATGAATGCCATCCTGTGACCAAAAGTGCAACCATATCAGCAGAATATTGGTGAGGCATTCATCTTCATGGACGACAATTTGCGCCCCCGTTGTGCACATCTTGTGAATGACTTCCTTCAGGATAACGACATCACTCGACTAGAGAGGCCAGCATGTTCTCCAAACATGAACCCTACCAAACATGCCTGGGATAGATTGAAAAGGGCTGTTTATGGACAAGGTGACCCACCAACCACTCTGAGGGATCTATGCCCAATTGCCATTGAGGAGTGGAGCAATCTGGCCCATCAGTGCCTTGGTGAACTTGTGGATAGCATGCCATGACAAATATGGTAATGCATCAATGCAAGAGGATGTGCTACTGGGTATTAGAGGTGCCGGCGTGTACAGCAATCTGGACCACCACCTCTGAAGGTCTCGCTGTATGGTGGTACAACATGCAATGTGTGGTTTTCATGACCAATAAAAAGGTTGATCTCTATTCAAATTTTCTGTACAGGTTCTGGAACTCTCAGAACCGAGGTGATGGAAAACTTTTTTTGATGAGTGTATTATACCATGTGACACGACAGAGTGAAAACATACAGAATAAGCAGCTCTGATAGCATTCATATCACTGACTGCGGTAACCAGATGCCGGGGTAAGTTGCCACACTGAGTCTTTTTTGATGGTCTAGAATATGCCAAGACCAATTTAACCTGCCATCAATTATAATTCCCTGGAAATTACAAAATTCACAATGTAATATATTTGGGTTATCATATTTAAAGTGGATTACAAGTCAATGGCATCATCACACTGAGGCTCAGCGGAAGGCCAGATCGCCTGGCCAGCCCCTTTGTGCACTGGGGACTGCTTACTATGTGTATCTAACTTCACCACCTGTCGATTGTCTGAAACTAAATCCCTTGCTGCTGCTGTAAGTCCATGTGATTCAGCAATCTGGGCAACTTCAGTTAAAGAAGGGTGGGACAAGTCCATGGTCCTAGTCTGGACCTCACGGCTGTGTGCTCATTGGACCATCATGTCAGTAATTAATCAGTCCACATACATGGTGGTAGCACACTGGAGACAATTAATTGCACAGGAGATTTGGCAAGTCAGTGATCCAGGCTGTGAGTGGCTGCCCTGGGCAGTTGTGATACTGTTTAAACTGCAACTGTGCCACCACCACATGCATTTGATATCCAAAATACTGTGTCAGCAACTGACAGAATCCTGAAATATCAGTTTCTTGGGCTCAGTAGAGGGTTTCAAATTTTGCACAGCAGTATCAACAATACACCTTACCAGGCAGTGCAGCAAGAGTTAGTGCAGGTAATTCTGCCTTTCCATACACTCATCAAAACTGTCTAATGGTATGAGGGTGGTGGAAGAGGAGGCTTTTTTGCAGGTCCCTGGCCTGCCACCAGTATGGTGTGATAGTAGATCAATTCTGTATTCTGTTTGAGTAGCTTCTGCATTTGTTCATGCTAAAGTTCGTGCTGTTGCTTCTGGAGACACAACTGTTCCTGCCAGCATTGCAAAAATTTTGGGTCCGTGGTAGCCACCAATGAACACTATGAAAAAAAAAAATGAAATAAAAGTGTCACATGTGGAAAAACATCCTCATTCACCACTTTTGTTGGCACAGACATGACAATGCCCCAAAGCCTTGCTGTCAGCACAACCACCACTATTCTAGCCAATGGTGTGTGCTCGACCTGAAAGCTGGTTCCAGGAGAAGAAGAAAAAGTCAACATTCAAGTCAATCTATGGAGCAGCAGAGGGTCAGAACACTGCAAAGAGACTGGCACAGAGAAAACCACAAAACATGATCAGTGCGAATGACTGAAACAACTAGCACTTGGAACTAAGACCATGGCACACGACTGCAGCCACATTCGTGTTAGTTGACCAGAGCATAAGAACTGACTGGCCCAGTTTTTCACTGCCAACAAGAAAACATCTGTGTTGACAGTTATGCCCATATGACACTCTGTGAGTGCCTTCTAGCTTATGATGCTACTCTGCCACGAGACCCCTACCAGCTCATCTACATCCATAAGCATGTACACTGGCGGTGATATTAAACTCACCTTTTGTAAATGTAACATAAAATTTATTGGATAGTGCATAAACACAAAAGAAACATCAACATGTTGGTGAGCTATCACTGTATGGTAGGTAATGGAAGGCAATAATGTGCCTCACCAGCTGCAGCTCCTTGAAATGGTGCTTACAATCTTCTCATTACATGTCCATAATATCAGAATCCTCACATAAATGTCCTGTATAATCATATGAATATTCTGAATTTCTTTTTTTTGAACCCATATAGTTCCAATTTTGTTTTTAAACCTAACAATCATGACTACTGAAGACAGAAGAATCCATAGTGAAAATGGTAAATGATGTTTTCCTTAAAGTATTAGCTAGTTTTGCACAAATTTATGATGGTCCCCTGGACATTACAAATGGTGGGACATGGTTTTATGATAGGGTGTGTGGTCACCACAAAAAGCGACGCATGCTGTGCAGTGTGCTCCCATGCTAGTAATAAAGTTAGTGAGGGGCTCTTGAGGTAGGGCATTCCTTTCCTCCTACAGTGCAGTTGACAACTGCTGGATGGTCAGTGCTACAACTGGATGTACTAAAATATGTCTCCCTATGCATCCCACATGTTCTTAATGGGGTTTACATTGGGGGAAAGGGCAGGTTAGTCCATCTGCTGAATATGCTCTCATTCCAAGAGCTGCTCTTCTTGTACTGTTCCATACGGTCGTGTACTGTCATCCATAAAAATGAAGCCAGCACCAAACACATGCCTGAAAAGTTGCAAATAGGGAAGGAGTAGAGTATCACAATAACATCAACCAGTAAGTGTACCACGTTCAAGGATTTGGAGGTGAGTACCCTGATTCAATGAGCTCCTCCACCAGTGCCATTTGATGTAGTTACACACTGTCATCCCTTGGATAGGGTCAGGGTCAAATACACCCCTCAAATGACGCACATGTGGATGGAGTACAGAGTCACAATAATGTCAACTGGTGAGTGTATCGTGTTCAAAAATTTGGAGGTCAGTGTGCCCATGCAACATTATGTATCCCAACACAATATCGCCTCGATCATGAAAACGGTTATGTTTGACACTGTTCCTGGGTGTATTACTGTGTTCCCACCTCTCGCCACATGAGGACATGTCTAGAATCACTACTCAGACTGAATTCTCTGTCATACAAGAAGAGCATGTGAGCTCACCCCTCATTCGTCCAGTTCCTATGCTCTTGGCACCATCACAAAAGATGCTGCCAATGTGCGGGTGTCAATGGAACACAACATAATGATCACTGGGCAAAGAAACCACCCCCATGCAATTGCCTTTTTGCTGTGGAGCACAAGATTGCATCCTTGCAGTCCTGTTAAAAATGTAAACATAGGCTTCTGTAGCCATTCTCATAGTCAGTTAGCAATACACCCTGAGGAAGGCGCCTTGCAATAGTGGCCAAAACGTCGGAATTTTACAGATGACAATACGGCCTCAGACCCAGAAGAATTTTATTAACTCTGTTAACTATGGTTGCAATTGCATCTGTTGTTTGATATGGGTCCATTATTGCCTGTTGCACATCGTAGCAGTCATCTGCTTCTATAGGTGGCCATGGTTGACTACGTTCTTTCCTTCAGGTGGCAATGCCTATGGTTAGGAATGCTTCCATGCTCCCCACGAATGTGAAACAATGCTGTCAGCAATACCAAACTACTGGGCTACACTTGTCACACTTCACTCTTCTACCAGTTTCCTGATGATCCACCCCAATGTGAAGTCATCCAGATATTGTTTCCAGGCTGTGCTCTAATCAAGGATGCAATCATAGATCACCACAACTGCTTTCTGATAGACACACACTGTCTTTTCCCATTCCTTCAACTGCCTTGTGTTGCAGGGCATCCCTGTTTGGTACTACAGTCATGCAGACCTCAAGCCATACGATTTCCAGCTTTCTGTGTATGACTCGGTATCTTCTGGTAACAGGCAACTGCACTTTCATTCATTTCCACTGAGTAGTTAATATATTATGGTACTTTATCTTTGTCATCCTAAGGGTTTTCAGAACAGTGTTTTTCATATTTTGTGGTTCAGCCTTAAAGGAGACAACTTACAGGGCACTAGTATGACCCATTCTTGAGTACTGCTCAAGTGTTTGGGCTCTCCAAGAGGTCAGCTTAAAGGAAGACATCAAGGCAATTCAAATACGGGCTGATGGATTTGTTGCTGGAAGGTTCGATAGTATTATAGAGATGCTGAGTGAAGTCAAATGGGAATCACCGGAGGGAAGATGGCATTCTTTTTGCAGAATACTGTTGATAAAATTTAGAGAAAAGGGAGTTGCAGTTGACTGCAGAACGATCCCACTGCTGCCAATGTACATTTCGAGTAAGGGCCCTGATGATAAGAGAAATTAGGGCTCACACAGAGACACATAGCCAGTAGCTTTTCCCTCACTCTATTTGCAAGTGGAACAGGAAAGTAAATGACTAATAATGATTCAAGGTACCCTCTGTCATGCACCTTACAGTGGCTTGAGGAGTATGTAATTAGCTGTAGATAGTAATTAGAATTGTACATGAAGTTCAAAAATGTACATCTTGCAGACATCTGTTTAAACAATTGAAAACATTAAACAGCACTGCCTTCTAGTGAATTTAACTTTTACACAGAAAAGAGTGCAACATTCAGCTATAGAAGTCTTCAATGATCTGCCCATTGAAATAAAATGTCTGACAGTCAGTATAAGTGTATTCAAACAAATATTAAAATTGTTTCTCAAACCTGTAATCTGCCAGGAGGTGTGTGTGTGTGTGTGTGTGTGTGTTCTCTCTCTCTCTCTCAGCCTTTCTCTAATTGTCTCTTGTCTCTGTGCAACTGACAGGCTATGCATCATAACATTTGTTGTGAATATAATATATGATCTACAATACATGGACACTAACGAGCTAATTAATTACATCAGGTGGGTACAAATACATGAATACAGCAGTATTTACTGGTCATGAAGTTATCCAATCCATGACTGATGATAAGAATATCAGGCCTACAATCTTGTGCCGACAGTCAGGGACTCAAGGCATATTTACCGACAGTTTCAAATATGCCACATTGGCATCAGTATATCCAAATGGATATATGAAAATCACCTTCAATTACGTCCAAGAAAGTGTTTTACAATAAAAAACCTCATTCAGCTACACGGAGCAGTGTAACTGCTCTCTGTACAGCTATTGTAAGAGATTCTTTTTGTGGAGAATTCCTTGCATGATGAGAAAAAGTAAGTCCTGGCAGATAAAGAACAAAAACTATACTATTTGTATATTTTATGATCTTGTCAAAATCTTTTTCATTATCTGCACAGGTGTCACAAGGAGGGGGAGGAGGATGGCAGATCAAATTCCGTGAGCTCCACATCAGCAGGCGCAGGTGTGGGCTTCACTGTGGGCTGCTGCTGCAAGTGCAAGCCATCACACAAAACAACATTGTGACCCAACCAGCTGCCCATCACACCAGCAGACCACAACAGTAATGCTCCAACAGGATGCAGGTTTAGCTGATTTGCATGATGGGTCAGCTGCTCCCTACCAACATACACAACAAACAACTGCTGACCTTTGTGGTCCACCATTACAACTGGTAGCCACCCCCAGTACAGCCCAAAGGACTGGGCCCAAATGGCAGCCCCCAGTAGGAAAACATGGCAGTCCATGGCAGTAAGTGGGATGTGACTCATTGTGCAGCAAGTCCAGGAGAAGCTGTGGCTGGCACCCATTCAAACATTCTGCTGCACTGCACCCATCGACTGGCGTTGCCCCGTATATGGCCAGAAAGCTTGACAATGCATTGTAATGGGAAGTGGCAGATATGGAACTTCTTCATTTGGGTCTTAAACTTATGCACAATGGACTCCATCTCTGAGTTAGAAGCCTGGTGAAATGGAGTGGTAGTCAGATGCTGGATACCACTGTGAACACAAAAGTCCTCAAACTCTTGTGACACAAATTGCTGAGTGTTGTCAGATACCATGGTCCTGGGGGATCCCTCAATGGCAAAAATAACCGACAGTGCATGAACCATGAAAGTTGGTGATGTGGAGGACAGACTGGCTATGTACGGGAAACTGGACAACGCATTGACCTGCAACAACCACATGCTGCACACAAAGAGTTCCCCCTGTCCCAGGGGTGATCCAGGACTGGCTAAGGAGAGAACTGGTGCAGCCTGGTCCTGTACACATGCCCAGGAAGAACACACCAAATGTTCAATGCCACAATCAATCACCAGCCAGTAGACGTGACGTCACATTGCCTTCATATGACTCATACCCCAGTGTGATGCATGCGGCAATTGGAGTAAGAAATGCCGGGGAATGGCCACGTGACAGCATTGCTCCACTGTGGCAAGCATAAGAACCTTCTGGACAGCACTGAGCTGATAATGAACAAGAAAAAACGTATTTCACATCTGATCCACACCAAAGAGAAGTGCTGCAGCCAACCCAGCTGGACCACTGAAATGACATGCCAGAAAAATCGGTCAATGGCTACGGAGGTCACAAATTCATATGCCATCGACAGACAGTCCGACAGAGTTTGCCGCAAGGGTTTGCCTGCCAATCAAACTCCAGATCAGGCTCCACTGGTGGCCAAGACAGCACATCACTGTCGGCATGCTGGCAGTGGATAGTAACAAATGTCACATCAATAGTTACTGAGAAGAGTGCCCACCACTACAACTGGGGGATAGTCCCATTCGAGCAGTATATAGCCCAAACGGCATAACTTTGAGCTCATAGGTGCCGTCAGGAGTTGTGGAAGTTGTTTTTTCCCCGTCATAGTCGACAGCCTCAGTTTGCCAGTAACCTGTCTGCATGCCCATAATTGAGAAATACTTTTCCTCTTTGCAGAAACTCTAGAGTGTCATCAGTGCACAGCAATGGATAGACATCTTTCTTCGCTACATTTTAGTCGTCAGTAGTAGATGCAGAAACTCCATGTGCCGTCCTTCTTCTTCCCCAGGATCATAGGGGAGAACCAACAAACTTCTTCAGTGACGTTATTTCGCAGCATCTTCTCCATGTCCTCCTGGATTATCCATCTTTCAGCTGGTGACACTCTTTATGAGCGCTAACTAATTGGTGAAGGCTCCTCAGTATTGACATGCGTTTTACCATGGGCCGCTTGGTGTGTATTTTCTCAACTTTGGATTTAAAAACATTCTAAAATTAACTCAGAATTTATATCGGTCACCGACGTTGTTGCTCAGTCAGGCCAGATCCTATTGGCAGTTCGATAGTAGCTTCCTCCCCTGCATCCCTGCATTGTCTGTAGTGGTAGGAGAGCACGATTCTTCGTCAATGCCACTAATCTGCCCTTTCTCGATTGGTTCGGTTGTCCCTGTGCACATTCTCTCAGAAATTAGTTGTGGCTTCAATGTTTAACTGACCATCTCGATTGAAGGCTGACACTCGTCTTGTATGTGATGGCGAAATACCAACGACTTCAAGGGCAAACAACCGACTAGGGCAATGTTGGTCATGTTTGCATGTTGGAATAATGTCGTCAGTCAGGAGCTCTGATCTTCCACCGTCAATGACTGGTTAGTGCACCACTGTAAGGAGTTCCACTCGAGAATAACAGCATGAATACTTTCTGATAAACAATAAATTCGAAGGACTGTATTCTGTCATTGACAGTTATTCTTGCAATACATGTTCCTGTCGGCCTGGCGTATTTCCTATTTGCTACCTTCAGCACAACCGTTTTCTTATCACGAAACACGGTCTTCTTTAGCTGGCCGTCATAAGCATTATCAATTACAGCAAAAGAAGCCTCTGACTGAATTAGTTGTCAGCCGATGACGACGTCGATGAGATTTCCTGTCATCTTGGTAACTGTCATCCATGGAGGATTTTCATCGGTAGCAGCTTCACTTCCTTAGATTGTCGCCTTGCTTAGTTTTCCTGAATTAGGTGGCTAAGCGAGCGGCTGGTAGCACCGTACGGCGACGTGAATTGCTACGGCATCTTGGGGACTGACTTCGTCCAGGGTATGGCAATGAGCTTCGACACACAGGTCAGCTATAATCGTTTGCAGTTGTCTGCCGTGAATGAGTCTGTTGTGGTGGTTGACGTCTTCCAGCGTAATAGTCGTCGAACACTATGCTTCTTTCTCTGCAGTAGCGAGCAACGTGTCCAGAGCGTCCACAGTGAAAACAGACTGGTGTGTTGTTCTCTTTCCTTCAAATATCTGTTCTTCTGGGTAGCGTTTCAACTTGGTGGAAGAGATGATGTACCTGCCCTGGTTGGATTGTGGGTTATCGTTCGACGGCAGTGGCTAACTCCAAGTTGGTGGACTCCACTCTTCATGGAGTGTTCGACTGGTGGAGATTGGTGCCAAATATTGACGTTCTGTATTACCTTCAGACGTATGAGGTCGACGTTCATGGCTGGTCTCTCTTCTGTACTCGGACCAACAGTTCCGGCTGCCATGAAATGCTGTATCTCTTCTCTTACAGCCTGGAGTATGAGAGAAGCGAGGTAAATGTGGTCCTCCACAACCGTTTGTATTCCGGTAGGTGACAGCTTTTACATTGCCCAGTTGGAGACACATGGATGTAGATGTTTTGAAGCACCAGGTGCGTCCACCGAACAATGTCACTGTGTAATCACACAGTCCATATACGAAAGCCGGTTCATTAAAGAAATATAACACTTAGGACTGAAAGCAAGTTTATTACGAGCACCAACATACAGCCAGAACAGAACTAACTTCCTCGACGGAGAGTACAGCTATTTATACAAGCATCCCGTATTCCAGATTGCTGGCATTTATGCAAACATCCAATATTCACAAGAATACAAACATTAGAAACGTAAGATATTTCGAGCACCACCCAGAAACGATAAATACTAAATAATAGATAGTTTGAACTGGCAGCCCGCAGCACGCCAGTCAGCGACCCTAACCAGTGCAACACACTGCAAGAACAACAGCTCGCTGCAATATCTGTAAAGTCATACATTTATTATATGCAGACAACAAACACGCCTTCGGCGCAGATGGTCTAAAGGGAAAGTGCGAGCCTGGAAAACGAGAGCTCGCCTGATCGAATCCCAGTTGGACCACGGATTTTTCAGTTTACGGTTTAACCTAGCATTCGCCTCTCAGAGACGTGAAGTATTGCCAGAAACGACGAGTGGTTCGGATTCCAAGTTAAACTGTAGGTCCCATTTCCCTCGGGGATATCCTTATGTAATGCGGAATTGACGACTAGAGTGTCACGAGAGGAAAACCTGCAATATAAATATAGGCAGAGAGTACCATCTTCTCAGCAGAGAAGCAGTAATAGCAGAATTGGTTTACCAGGAGAACTCAGTTGCTTCGAATGTGGACTTGGCGTTGGATGTCACCTGAGTACCAAATCCATCAGCGACATTTCAACCTGTGCAAGCACACCACATGCTTTCCTTTCCAGTCTCGCTCTTGAGTATTCTGCAACTACAACCAGCATCTCATCAGCATAGCCTAATATTTCTGACACCTCATTCCGAGATGTTAGCAATGGCTCAAGGGTAAGGTCCCAGAAAATTTTTTCTCTGTGGACAGCCCTTAATGACTCGCCTCTTCACTTTATTGGATGTTGCGCCCCACACTACACTGCGCCCTTTCCAATAATCTAGGAAGGTCTGTTACAAACATTGCCTGTCACCACAGACTATCAATTGCACCCACAATGTCAACCACGATCTCTACGATATACTTGCTACTATCAGATGAATTCGCAATTGCGAATAATGACTACCATCAGCTGTAGAATGGAATGACGACAATGAAAATTTGTGCCGGACCCGGATTTCCCGCTTATCACCTTACCATTTGGCTATCCGTGCACGACTCACGGCCAGATTCAAACTTCCATATGTCGTCAACGATACGTCTGCGATGTGTACTTGGACATCCACTATGTGTATTCACGTACAGATCAGACATTGTGCTTGAAAGTCGCATGCCCGGTATCGACAGATAAATACAATATTGCAGTGCCTGTGTTATTCTGATGACGATGCACTGCGGCGCCCACAGCCGTAACGAAACAAATCAGATTAATTCGCAATTGTGAATAATGACTACCATCAGCCGTAGAATGGAATGGCGACAATGAAAAATTTGTGCCGGACCGTAGACGTATGGTTGGCGACATGTGGAAGTTTGGGTCTGGCCGTGAGATGTGCATGGATAGCCAAATGGTAACGCGACTGCTCGTGATAAGCGGGAAATCCGGGTTCGTGTCCTGGTCCGGCACAAATTTTCATTGTCGTCATTCCATTCTACAGCTGATGGTAGTCATTATTCGCAACTGCGAATTCATCTGATGTGTTTCGTAACGGCTGTGGTCACCGCAGTATATAGTTATCAGAATATTGCAGGCACTGCAGTATCGTACTTGCTGTTACAGTTGTCCACAATGCTGACAGCACAGTTAATTGCCACGTCGTTGGATCTGCCCTTTCTAAAGCCGAAATGGCTCTGGCTGAGGTCATGTAGCTCCCTATGGGACTGTAGTCTGGCTGGCTCTGAGCACTATGGGACTTAACATCTATGGTCATCAGTCCCCTAGAACTTAGAACTACTTAAACCTAACTAACCTAAGCACAGCACACAACACCCAGCCATCACGAGGCAGAGAAAATCCCTGACCCCACCAGGAATCGAACCCAGGGGACTGTAGTCTACTGCACAGGAAGTGCTCTTGAACTTTACCCAAGGTGCTAAGAAAACAGATTGGTTTGTAGCTCTTTGTAACCACTATATCCTTCTGAATGGTTACAACTTGTCCAGAATCCCAGACTAGAGGAATTCTTCCTGGTGTTAGTGAGTTTCAGTGTTTCATTACGAATGTAATCTGGAGGTGTCCGCCCCCTGTAGCTGAGTGGTCAGCGCGACAGAATGTCAGTCCTCAGGGCCCGGATTAAGCTGTAGCTCAAAATTTTGAACCTCTTTTGTAGTATACAGACACCCTTGTCGTATTTCTTAACAAAATGTGGAAATCGGTCCATCACAATATCGGAAAGTTCCTCTAAATTTGACATCCCACAGGGCACTAACTATGTATTTGTAGACATCGCTTCCCTCTTCAAAACTGGCCAGTTCACCGTCTTGTTCCACATACAAGTGTCGAGTGCCTGAGGACGCTAAACTGCGAGGTAATTAGCGCCCTGCTCCACATAATAAGCGTCCCGCAGCCCCAGTCCGTGTATTCACTTTACACTGACGGATAGCGGGCTGCATAAATACCTAGGGAAAAAAATGGAAATTTGTGGTAAGGACTATGGGACCAAACCGCTGAGGTCATCGGTCCCAGGGCTTACACACTAATTAATCTAACTTAACCTAACTTATGCTAAGGGCAATACATACACCCATGCCCGAGGGAGGACTCGCACCTCCGAAGGGGGGAGCCGCGCGAACCGTGACGAGACGCCCCCTAGACCGCGCGGCTACCCCGTCCGCCCGGTACCTAGGACACTAGACACAGCCTACCTGGCAGAGCAGGGATTCCCTAAATTTTCCTCTGGTGGAATACTTTGAGAATCCTGATACTCTGATGAACACTTTGTTTAATCTGAAGGTTAATAAAATCTTAAAAATTTAGAAAACTTTGTTTTATTCAGTACTGACTTCAATTTTAAATCACAACTAATGACACAGAAATCACAATAAAATTTAAAAAAGAAGCAATTATTACGTCAAAATGTCGAAAAAACGCCATATTGTTTACAATTTTTCGCGGAATACTTATAATTTTAATTAATATTGTGTTTATACTGATTGCTGGAGGAAAGTTAGTTATTAGTATTTTATTAATGATCTCGTTCATAAGCAGCCATATCACAGTCTTCACAGTCACTCAAGAAAGTTATAATTAAGCTTTACTTGTTTAATCAGAATCGGACGATGACTCTCCTTGTCCGCAGTCTCGATGATTCGAAGCGATCTTCAATCTTGTGTAAATAGAATGTCTTGGTTTTCTTGCGTTGTGTAGTAAGTCGGGAAACCTCAGATCGAGCGGAAAGTTGGCTTTGATAGAGTTTAATTATCCGATGAAATAATGGAGCTCTCGGATCTAATAATTGCAAGTTCGTTTCCAATTCATCGGAAGTTCTCTTCTGATTACCAATCGAAACGACACCTCCATGCAAATTTCCTATTAGAGAATACATACATAATGAAATTCCTTGCACACCTTTGATATAAATGCTCAGTATATACTTACTTGAGTAGAATATATTTTCAATCTCTTTCTTCCAGTAATCTCGATAGCAAAATTACAGTTATTCAATGCGGCTATTCGGCACGGAGAAGATCCTAGATGTCCTCTCAACGCACCAGAGAGAATATTACAAAGAGTAATTATGCGCTCATGGAATATTAATAGTACTGTACTACTCTGCTCATCGATTCTGCGATTATATAAATGGTCAAGTAGGAAACGTAATTCACTCATAGAATTGTGCAGGGATAATTAGTAGAATATAAAGAGATATTACATACTTAATCACATCCTGCGGAACATCGCGTAGCATCAGTTTGGGAAACTTTAGTCTAAAGAGGATTTGACCCCAACCTGGTAACAATTTGTGTTGGCCAGTCCTTAGATGTCTTACGAAATCGTTGGCACCTGGGGAAATTCCGAAGCGCTAGTGGAAAATTAAAACGAAATCCCTGAGACAATAGGCTCGAATGAATCAGTTTCAGCCACATATTACATTCGTTGGGCACTGGACCATCTCAGCCCAGAACGTTTCGAGCATGGATTAATAAGAAAAGATAAAGAAAAGATGAGATGGTGGTTCAATGCTTCAAATGTTCTACATAATTACCGTCCACTTGAATAAAATGGACAGAACGTTCGCACAACCCTGTGAAACTGCCAGAAAAGTCCTTCTTTGGGATGTTGTTCAAATCATGCGTCACATCGGCGTGAATGTCGGTAACGTTGTCAAATCGTTGACCCTTCAGGTGTTGATAACATCAAGTATCGTCATCTGTGATGAATTTTTTCAGGAAAGATTTTTCCACGTCTTGCATTTCAATCAAGTCGCGGTAGGCGTCCACGTGGCGTTTCTGTTCGGGAGTCAAGTTATACAGGACGAACTTGACGCACACGTTTCTCTTCTTCAAAACATTCTGGAAATTGTTTTGAACACTTAATTTAAATATGTTGTTCCATTGCGATTTGTCAAACAACGAAGTTGACACACTATAGCCGCATGTAGACTACTTAACACTGCCTGCTCACTACCGACTGGTCGAATGCACATACGCTGTTTACAGTTGTTAGTTGAAGCTGCCATCATAGTTACTGCGCTGACGTAGCTTATACGCTAAGAATAAAATCGGTCTCAGATCTTTTGGAAGGGCGGTGTATATCATTCAAATAACACGGTCATACACCTGGAGACAAAAGTTACTTCAAGCCTTCTCTTCCTACAATGCAGACCTACAATCATGGATAGAGAAGTCAGTGTCAGATATCATCTTGGGAGATGTTATACCACTCTACTTCCAACTGTTGTTCCAGTCGATCAAGGCGTGTTGCCAGTAATGCAGACACTGTGGCTTAAGTGACCATACCAGACAAAAAAATTTGTCAGCTCCAGGAGACATGACGCTAATACCGCGTAACAACTCCTCTAGCCTTGACAGTGGCCTCAATTCAGTGATAAAGTCCCCATTGTTTTTCAGTTATGCCTTATCCAGCTGAAGAAACTCATTAATGATTAGATCCCATCGAGCTCTCCAGAAAGCGCCTAACACAGTGTCCCGCTGCAGACTGTTAACGAAGTTACAGGCATACGGAACAGGTTCCCGTATATGTGAGTGGCTCGAAGACTTTTTTAAGTAACAGAACCCAGTACGTTATCCTCGACGGCGAATGTTCATTGGAAACAAGGGTATCGTCAGGAGTGCCTCAGGGAAGAGTGATAGGACCGTTCTTATTCTCTATGTTCATAAATGATCTGATTGACAGGATGAGCAGCTATCTGTGCCTGTTTGCGATGACGCTGTGGTATACGGGAATGTGTGGTTCTTGAGTGGCTGGAGTAGGATACAAGAGGACTTAGACACAATTTGTAGTTGGTCTGATGAATGGCAGCTTGCTCTTAATGTAGAAAAATGTAAGTGTTCGCAGATGAGTAGGAAAACCAATCCCGTAATGTTCTAAAACAGTACTAGTGGTATGCTGCTAGACACAGTCACGTTGATTAAATATCTAGGCAGCGGTATGAAATGGGACGAGCACGTAAGTACGGTAGTAGAGAAGGCGAATGGTCGACTTCTGTTTATTGATAAAGTTTTAGAAAAGTGTGGTTCACCTGTAAATGTAACTGCGCATAGGACAGTGTCGGATTAAATGAAGACATCGTAGCAATTGCGAGGCGGGATGCTAGACTTGTTACTGATACGTTTAATCAACACGCGAGCATTATGGAGATGCTTCGTGAACTCAAGTGGGAATCTCTGGAGGGAAGACGACTTTCTTTTCGAGAGACACTGTTGAGAAAATTTAGAAAAACGGCATTTCAAGTTGACTTGAGAACAATTCTATTGCCGCCAACGTGCCTTTCGCGTAAGTACCTCGAAGATAAGAGAATGTATAGCTATTGCAGAAGCGTGAAAACAGTCGTTTTTCCCTCGCTCTATTTGTGACCGGTGGTACAAAGTACCTTCCGACATGCACCATATGGTGGCTTACGGCGTATGTATGTAGCTGGTAGATAGATGGAAGATGTTGACTGCTACACTTCATACTCTGTTCAAAATTATACCAGACATTTTTCAAGAGATTAAGATCGGCTGGTTTAGAGGACAAGTCGAGGTGGCATATGGTGACTGAGTGTCGGTCGAGCGAGGAATGTAAGTGTGGAGCTACAAAATGTGCGCGCTTACGGTCTATCCAATGGCATATGCGGTTGGATAGAAAGTTTTCTAACAGACAGGGAGCAGTATGTCGTCCTGAACGCGGTAACTTCAACAGAAACAAGAGTAACATCAGGTGTGTCCCACGGCAGCGTAGTAGGTCCTCTGCTTTTTACGATTTACATAAACGATCTGGTTGATGGTATTGACAGCGGCCTTAGACTGTTTGCCGATGATGCTGTAGTCTACAGGAAAGTAGAATCACACAAAAGTTGTGTGAACAAATCAATCAGGATTTTCAGAAAATAAATGCTTGGTGTAATGACTGGCAGTTATCTCTCAATATTAGTAAGCGTATTCTACTGCGTATAACAAGGCGAAAATCCCCATTAATGTATGAGTACAAAATAAATGATCAGTCTTTGGAAGCGGTAACATCAGTCAAGTATCTGGGTGTGACTGTTCGAAATGATCTCAAATGGAATGATCAGATTACACAAGTAACGGGTAAGGCGAACTCTAGATTGCGGTTTATTGATAGAATCCTGAAGCGATGCAGTCCTTCAACAAAGGAAATAGTTTACAATACGTTAGTTCGTCCAGTCTTAGAGTATTGTTCATGTGTATGGGACCCTTACCAGTTGGGTCTGATTTAAGAAATTGAGAAGGTCCAAAGATGAGCGGCAAGATTCGAGACTGGTACATTTAGCCATCGCGAAAGCGTTACAAATCTCATAGAAAGTTTGAAGTGGGACACACTTGCAGATAGACGACGCGCTAAACAGAATTCCGAAATCCAATCTTCACCGAGGATGTAGAGCACATATTATTACCACCAACTTTCAAATCGCGTAATGATCATCATTCAAAGATAAGGGAAATAAGAGCTCGTACTGAGGCGTTCAGACAGTCGTTTTTCGCTCGCGCGATCCGCGAGTGGAACGGAGGGGGGAGAAATATGATTTTGGCGCCAATTGTGCCCTCCGCCACACACCGCTTGGTGGCTAGCGGAGTATATATGTAGATATAGATGTAGAGCCCTGTGAACAGGGTTGCTGTCATCTTGGAAGGCGGGAGTATCCACAACATAATCATCATGAGGATGCAGAAGAGAGGACTGCAGTTGGTGACCGAAATTTTTGAGACAAACGTCCGAGTCCACGACAACCTAAATAGGTGTCCCAAGTCATGCTATGAAAATGGCCCCCAAAACAACACAGAACAGCCTCCAGCCTGAACTACTATTTCCACAGATAGCACGTAAAATGGCAGCACTTATTTTTAAAAAAAAAAAATGTTGTTGTAATTGGCCTGGTTCATAATCACGGTAAGTTGACTGAATGGGAACAAAATCATGGGAGGACAAAAACAACAGAAACACCCCGGAACCACCTTCAGCCTGAACTACGCCCTTCAAACACTGTGGGTTAAACAATTCGTTGTGCCGTCGTTGCATTTTCCACCTTGCTTCATGTTTTCAAATGTAAAATCGCTACTCTTTGAACCACAGTATACACGTCCAGTCAGCTACCGTCCAGTTTCTGTGTTGTTTGGTCCACTGAAGACGTTCAGACTATGTACCACTGTGATTAATGAACTGTGTTCACTCGGAGACTGAAATGGATCTGCGCTCACTGACAGCAGCAATTCCCGTCGGGGTTGAAACAGATTGCCACTGACGAGGTGTGGCACATGTCTGCACACCCTGTCCGTTAAGATCTCATTACGACCACTTTTCTAACACCCTGTTATAATGCTGCGAGTGGTGCACCATTCTGTGTAGATGCGTTGATACACTAAAAATCGTGCAAATTCATTCACGGTATGGTCATGGGCACTCCATACAGGACAACTACATCTACATAAATACACCTCAAGCCACCGTACTGTACGTGGCGGTGGGGTACCCCGTAATGCTACTAGTCATTTCCTTTCCTGTTCCACTGGCAATTAGAACTGCTGACAATATGCCACCGTATGAGCCCTAATCTCTGGTATCTCATCTTCGTGTTCTTTATGCTGAATGTATGTTGGCGGCAGTAGAATCTTCTACAGCCAGCTTCAGGTGCTGGTTCTCTAAATTTTCTCAAGAATGTTCCTCGAAAAAAACGTCGCCTTCGCTCCAGGGATTCCCGTTTCATTTCCCGAAGCATCTCCTCAATACGTACGTGCTGTTCGAACCTACCGGGAACAAATATAGCGGACCGCCTCTGAATAGCTTCAATGTCTTCTTTCAATCCGACCTGGTACGGATCCCAAAAACTCGACCAGTAGTCAAGAATATGTCGCACCAGAGTCCTATATGCGGTCTCCTTTACTGGTGGACCACTCCTTCCTAAAATTCTCCCAATAAACCGAAGTCGACCATTCACCTTCCCTACCACAATACTGAGAAGCTCATTCTATTTCATATCAATTTACAACGTTACGCCCATATACACTCCTGGAAATTGAAATAAGAACACCGTGAATTCATTGTCCCAGGAAGGGGAAACTTTATTGACACATTCCTGGGGTCAGATACATCACATGATCAAACTGACAGAACCACAGGCACATAGACACAGGCAACAGAGCATGCACAATGTCGGCACTAGTACAGTGTATATCCACCTTTCGCAGCAATGCAGGCTGCTATTCTCCCATGGAGACGATCGTAGAGATGCTGGATGTAGTCCTGTGGAACGGCTTGCCATGCCATTTCCACCTGGCGCCTCAGTTGGACCAGCGTTCGTGCTGGACGTGCAGACCGCGTGAGACGACGTTTCATCCAGTCCCAAACATGCTCAATGGGGGACAGATCCGGAGATCTTGCTGGCCAGGGTAGTTGACTTACACCTTCTAGAGCACGTTGGGTGGCACGGGATACATGCGGACGTGCATTGTCCTGTTGGAACAGCAAGTTCCCTTGCCGGTCTAGGAATGGTAGAACGATGGGTTCGATGACGGTTTGGATGTACCGTGCACTATTCAGTGTCCCCTCGACGATCACCAGTGGTGTACGGCCAGTGTAGGAGATCGCTCCCCACACCATGATGCCGGGTGTTGGCCCTGTGTGCCTCGGTCGTATGCAGTCCTGATTGTGGCGCTCACCTGCACGGCGCCAAACACGCATACGACCATCATTGGCACCAAGGCAGAAGCGACTCTCATCTTTGAAGACGACACGTCTCCATTCGTCCCTCCATTCACGCCTGTCGCGACACCACTGGAGGCGGGCTGCACGATGTTGGGGCGTTAGCGGAAGACGGCCTAACGGTATGCGGGACCGTAGCCCAGCTTCATGGAGACGGTTGCGAATGGTCCTCGCCGATACCCCAGGACCAACAGTGTCCCTAATTTGCTGGGAAGTGGCGGTGCGGTCCCCTACGGCACTGCGTAGGATCCTACGGTCTTGGCGTGCATCCGTGCGTCGCTGCGGTCCGGTCCCAGGTCGACGGGCACGTGCACCTTCCGCCGACCACTGGCGACAACATCGATGTACTGTGGAGACCTCACGCCCCACGTGTTGAGCAATTCGGCGGTACGTCCACCCGGCCTCCCGCATGCCCACTATACGCCCTCGCTCAAAGTCCGTCAACTGCACATACGGTTCACGTCCACGCTGTCGCGGCATGCTACCAGTGTTAAAGACTGCGATGGAGCTCCGTATGCCATGGCAAACTGGCTGACACTGACGGCGGCGCTGCACAAATGCTGCGCAGCTAGCGCCATTCGACGGCCAACACCGCGGTTCCTGGTGTGTCCGCTGTGCCGTGCGTGTGATCATTGCTTGTACAGCCCTCTCGCAGTGTCCGGAGCAAGTATGGTGGGTCTGACACACCGGTGTCAATGTGTTCTTTTTTCCATTTCCAGGAGTGTATTTAAACAAGATGTCAACCAGGACACTACTAATGCTGTACCCGAACATTACTGGTTTTTTCCCTGTTCATCCGCATTAACTTACATTTTTCTACATTTAGAGCTAGCTGCCACTCATAACAGCAACTATAAATTTTGTCTAAGTCACCTTGGATCCTCCTACGGTCACCTAATTTTGACACATTCCCGTACATCACAGAGCCATTAGCAAACACTCGAGGATTACTACCCAGATCCCTGGGGCACCTCTTACGATACCCTTCTTACTGATGAACAATCGCCGTCTAGGATAACATATTGGGTTCCATTGCTTAAGAAATCTTCGAGCCCCTCGCATATCTGGGCACCTATTCCATATGCTCGTACCTTCCTTTAAAGTCTACAGTGGGGCACCGTGTCAAACGCTTTTCGGAAACCTACACTACTGGCCATTAAAACTGCTACAACACGAAGATGACGTGCTACAGACGCTAAATTTAACCGACAGGAAGAAGATGCTGTAATATGCAAACGATTAGCTTTTCAGAGCATTCATACAAGGTTGGCGCCGGTGGCGACACCTACAACGTGCTGACATGAGGAAAGTTTCCAACCGATTTCTCATACACAAACAGCAGTTGACCGGCGTTGCCTGGTGAAACGTTGTTGTGATGCCTCGTGTAAGGAGGAGAAATGCGTACAATCACGTTTCCGACTTTGATAAAGGTCGGATTGTAGCATATCGCGATTGCGGTTTATCGTATCGCGACATTGCTGCTCGCGTTTGCCGAGATCCAATGACTGTTAGCAGAATATGGAATCGGTGGGTTTAGGAGAGTAATACGGAACGCCGTGCTGGATCCCAACAGCCTCGTATCACTAGCAGTCGAGATGACAGGCATCTTATCCGCATGGCTGTAACGGATCGTGCAGCCACGTCTCGATCCTTGAGTTAACAGATGGGGACGTTTGCAAGACAACAACCATCTGCAGGAACAGTTCGACGACGTTTGCAGCAGCATTGACTATCAGCTCGGAGACCATGGCTGCGGTTACCCTAGACGCTGCATCACAGACAGGAGCGCCTGCGATGGTGTACTCAACGACGATCCTGGGTGCATGAATGGCAAAACGTCATTTTTTCGGATGAATCCAGGTACTGTTTACAGCATCATGATGGTCGCATCCGTGTTTGGCGTCATCGCGGTGAACGCACATTGGAAGCATGTATTCGTCATCACCATACTGGCGTACTTTTAACAGTGGACGTTACATTTCCGATGTGTTACGACCCGTGACACTACCCTTCATTCGATCCCTGCGAAACCCTACATTTCAGCAGGATAATGCATGACCGCATGTTGCAGGTCCTGTAGGGGCCTTTCTGGATACAGAAAATGTTCGAATGCTGCCCTGGCCAGCTCATTCTCCAGATCTCTCACCAACTGGAAACTTCTGGTCAATGGTGACCGAGCAACTTGCTCGTCACAATACTCCAGTCACTACTCTTGATGAACTGTGGTATCGTGTTGAAGCTCCATGGTCAGCTGTACCTGTACACGCCATCCAAGCTCTGTTTGACTCAATGCCCAGGCGTATCAAGGCCGTTAACACGGCCATAGGTGGTGGTTCTGGGTACTGATTTCTCATGATTTATGCACCAAAATTGCGTGAAAATGTAATCACATGTCAGTTCTAGTATAATATATTTGTCCAATGAATACCCGTTTATCATCTGCATTTCTTCTTGGTGTAGCAATTTTAATGGCCAGTAGTGTATAAATATGGACTCTGCCTGTTGAGCAAGGGCAACCCGAGTTTCACATGAGGGATGCTTCATAAAACCGTGCTGATTCGTAGGCAGAGGCTTTTCCGTCTCAAGACAGTATATTATATTCGAACTGAGAATATGTTCAAGGATTCTGTAGCAAACCGATGTTAGGGATATTGCTCTGTAATTTTGGGGGTCCATCTCTTTAAGCTTCTTACAGGGTGACATTTATTGAACTATGTGAAATCAAATCGTCATAACTTCTGAACGGTTGCGTTACGACGTTCAAACTGCACGTTAGGCCGCGGGGCATTATCGGAATTAATATGCGAATTGTTGTTTGGTTTAGCGACAAAGCCCACTTTTATTTGGATGGGTTCGTCAATAAGCAAAACTGGCGCATTTGGGGGACTGAGAATCCGCGAGATGTCTCTTCACCCTCAACGGGTGTCCGTGTAGTGTGCAATCTTCAGTCACGGAATAATCGGTGCGATATTCCTTGATGGCACGGTGACTTCCGAACGGTACGTGAAGTTTTGGAAAATGATTTCTTCCTCATTATCAAAAGTGAGACTGATTTCGACAAGACATGGTTCATGAAAGGCGGAGCTCGACCCTATCGAAGCAGGAGAGTGTTTGATGTCCTGAAGGTGCACTTTGGGGACTGGCATGGACCTCGATTGGCCGCCATATTCTCCGGTACTGAGCACATGCAACTCATTTCTGTGGGGCTACATTAAAGAAAAGGTGTACAGTAATAATCCCAAAACCATTGCTGAGCTGAAAACAGCTATTCAGGAGCTCATCGACAGCATCGATATCCCGACACTTCAGCGGGTCATGCAGAATTTCGCTATTCGTCTGCGTCACATCATCGCCAATGATGGCAGGGATATCGAACATGTCATAACCTAAATACGAGTATGTTTAGTGACGTTTACATGTTGAATAAAGTGTGTGCACGCCGTAGTTTGTACTAATTTAAGTTTTTTTCATATAGTTCAATAATTGTCACCCTGTATGTACAGGAATCACCTGCGCTCTTTTGCAGTCGCATGGGAGTTTGCGCTGGGTGAGAGATTAGCGGTAAGTGCAAGTTAGGTAATGGGCCAAAGCCGTAGAGTACTCCTTGTAAAACTGAACTGAGATTCCATTCGGTCCTGGCAACTTATTTGTCCTTATTTATCCTTGAAAAGGTTTATCTCTGCTATTACATGAAATCCAGACCACGCCTACTTTCCACGATATTTAGGCCGTTCTTCGACGTCTGACTAGTCAGTCGGCAAGACTCAGCACAACCAGGAGCACCTCCGAAGATATCGAACGTAGCTTTGGACGAAACGCCAGGGATAGAAGACTTCCATGGACCACGACCATACGACCCGGAAGAATTCTCGGCAGGCCGGCCGGAGTGGCCGAGCAGTTCTAGGCACTACAGTCTGGAAGCGCGCGACCACTACGGTCACAGGTTCGAATCCTGCCTCGAGAATTGATGTGTGTGTTGTCCTTAGTTAGGTTTAAGTAGTTCTAAGTTGTAGGGGACTGATGACCCCAGATGTTAAGTCCCATAGTGCTCAGAGCCATTTGAACCAATTCTCGGGAGCTCAACTTATTTGTTTCCAACTCTCGTAGTTGTTTCTCTACGCCAGGGATGCTTATTACTATGTCATCCATACGAGAGTATGTTCGCTGGTCAAACGATCGTATGTTGTATGATTCTCCTGCGTGAACGGCTTTAGTTTTGCTGTCTTCAACTGCAACATCAGACTGATCAATGAGCAACTGGATGAAAGCCTTAGACACGCTTAGCGGTTTTACATACTCTGTTTCCCTGCCCGATCTTTTGCTATGGCATGACAGTGGCAGCTGTTGTATGTTTTACGCTTAAATCTTTTCACAGACGCCCAAAATTCTACTATCCTTCACCTACCGCCATTTGCGTGTTCTCTTTTGAACGGAGAGTGCAACAGCCTCTGCTTCCTCAGCATTTTCCGAATTTCGTTATTAAACCATGGTGGGTCTTTTCTAGCCTTAATCCACTTACTAGGCAGATAACTCTCCAGATCGCAGTTTACAATCTGCTTTAACTTCGCCGATCTTACTGAAACTTAGTGACCTCAATTTACTGTCTGAGTGAGATGCTAACAACTGCTTATCTGCTCTATCTGTCAGAAAAAAATTTCCCTTGCCTTCTTGACTGATTTATTAACTTTCGTAGCCATATTTGCTATAATGAAATCATGATGGCTAATCCTCGTTTCTATACTGATGTTGTCGATAAGTTCCGGCCTATTTGTAGCTACAAGGAAACTCTTTGAAATGGATCTACTCTTACTGACAGCGGCAATTACTGTCGCGTTTGAAACCGATTGTCACTGACGAGGCGTGACACATATCTGCAGTCACTGACCGTTAGTATCTTATGACGACCACTTTTCTCACACTATGTTACATTGCTGCGAGTGGTACACCATCCATTGCATATACGTTAGTCAGTCCGCATTGATAAGCCAAAAACTTCAATGTTAAAAAATATATCGGCTCAACCACTTGTTTATAGTGTAAAACACTAAGATTGACGCGTTTCGGAAGTCAAGCTTCCATCATCAGAATAATAAAAAGTAAAAGAACCTGTTAAAACTCGCTAAAATGGAACATGCACCAGGAACAATAAAATTGATGATAAAATTAAAACATCGTGGCTACTTCCCTTGTTGCAAGGACCTCATGATATGATGGTATCCTGCCAATTGCTAAAAATGTAGTTGCTAAAAGAAACCAGTGAAATGTTTAAAAAAGTTATTTGTATCACCAGTTAGCTGTTCATTCAGTGTGTTCTGATTATCCACGCTATGTATCGTAATTTCCAGCTGTTCTAGTAGATCCAGCTTTTTGCCTTTGTCCTGTCTATGTAAAATAACGAGATCCTGATCTATTCCCAAGATGGGGTGTCCCGTTTCCCAAATATGTGTTTCTACAGCTGACTTTTCGAAATTATTAAGCCGGAAAGCATCGCTATGTTGTTTGTAATGTACTTTTAAGGACCTACCAGTTTGGCCTACATAGCTCGCCTTGCACGTGTTACACTGAATTTTATAGACGCCAGCTCTCTCATATTTATCATATTTATCGCTTTCCTGCTGTAAATTATTTCTTAGTTTAAACTGCAGCGTATTATTGGTCTGAAAAGCGGTATCAACTTTAAAAGGTTTGAAAATGTTAGCCACTTTTTGCGAAATATCACCGAAGTATGGTAATGTGACTCTCGTAATATTATTTGCTGTATTCTTCCTTGCATTCGTGAGCTGTTTCTGTCGTATTAGTTTATTTACAACGTTTTGGTGATATCCGTTAGCTCTGGCTGGTTGCTTCCCGATGCTCAGCTCAGTCATTCTGTCTTCTTCATTCATAGGGACCCTAAGGCTCTATCTATCAAAGATCTAAAAGCAGAAAGTTTCTGGCCATTGGGATGGCAGGAACTATTTTGTATCAACACGGCTGCAACAAGGGAAGTAGCCACGATGTTTTAATTTTATTATCAATTTTATTGTGCCTTGTGCATGTTCCATTTTAGCGAGTTTTAACAGGTCCTTTTACTTTTTATTATTCTAATGATGGAAGCTTGACTTCCGAAACGCGTCAATCTTAGTGTTTTACACTATAAACACGTGGTTGAGCCGATACATTTTTTAACATTGACATTCACAACCACGATCTCTCATCCAGTACTGATAAAATCGAAATCGGCCAACTTCATTCACGGTGTGGTCAGGGGCATCCCCAAACACGGCAACACCTCTCTTCCACTCCGTCACGTCTCCACGTGTTACTGCGCTAATCCATAAAAGCGACTGGAATGTGCACACCACTTCACTACCATGACTAGTAGTAGAGGGCGACATGACCGCCTGGTACCAGATCTTCACCACCTACGATACTCGCAAGTGGCCCATTGCTCATGTTAGCGAGTTTCTAATATTTTGCGTGATGAGTTACATGGTACATATTTATAATCGTAATCTTTACCTTCACTTGAGATAACGGGTCACTAGCATCGAAAATCTGACCTGGGTATGGTAGGATCCAAGTGTACACGCAATCACAGCCCTTCTTGCTCTGTCTGAAAATAATTTTGTGGTGGTAGACACGGCGGCACCGAGCTGTGAGCAGCACGGGAAAACACTAGGCTCAAGGGTATAAGTGCAGGTAACGAAGCGGGCGTTCTTTTTTCTGCGAACGCCGTGACGTCAGGTCGGTAGCTGAAGGCTGCGCATCCGGGTGTGTGTGTGGGTATATAGCTGCAGCGCGGGGCGCCACCTCACAGTCCCAGCCATGGCCGCCGTACCTGCAGTGCTCGCCGGCGCCGTTACGTTGCTTGCTGCTTCCGCCAGTGCTTTCAACGCACAGGGGCTGGGGATGGCCTCTGAGTTCACCACCAGGCACGTATTCGCTGTGGCTCCTCATAATCGCGACCTTCGTGTGCCCTGCCGACCACTGTATTTAGCAAACTGACTTTCCAATATCACATTTGGTTGCTCGTCCAAACGCTCCAATGCCGTACGGTCTGTTGGCTTTCGTTTCGGTATGTTCGGCCGACGTTTGTTAAATGCTTTTTCTGACTATCATATTGGAATTTTCAGCTCCTCCCGTGCTTTCAGAAAATAATAATGAAATTAGGCATAGGTCCACCATTTTGCAAGTACACAATTATTGTTTTGCCTTGATAGTAAGCAGGGTTCATCACAGTTGTGGCACCGTCAGTGGGCTTTACATTTTACATTGTGTGTATCCTGTGACTGCCAACTGAAATCAGCCTCAGGTCTAAATTAAGGGTCCATTCTCCTCTGTCAGCCTTTACAATAAGAGATTTTACGACTATTTTGGAAAAACTAAGGAGGCAATCAACGTAAATCTTTTTGCACATTATTTATTGATTCTTGCACAACATCTGATTTTTTTTAAAGAAATTCGGAAATCACTAAGCCCTCCGTCCCAGTAGTTAAAGTTGCTCTGTCCAAAATGAGGTGTGCCCATGATCGAAGTGCTGTAGTCTGGAAATCTTATCTGTAATCAAAAGACAATTTCTTTAAAAAATGGCTCTGAGCACTATGGGACTTAACTGCTGTGGTCATCAGTCCCCTAGAACTTAGAAATACTTAAACCTAACTAACCTAAGGACATCACACACATCCATGCCCGAGGCTGAATTCGAACCTGCGACCATAGCGGTCGCGCGGTTTCAGACTGTAGCGCCTTGAACCGCTCGGCCACACTGGCCAGCACAATTTCTTTAATCCATAGAATATTGCGCGCGTAGTAATAACACAGTTTCTTTGAAACTTGAAAAAAATATCAAATTGCACAGGTTTGAGACAAAGATATAGTTTTGACTTTTTTTGGTCATGCTATTTCCAATAACTGATGAATAAATTAAAATAAAAATTAGCCTACTACTCCCCGCGGACATGCCCGAGGAGTAATTCTGCCAAATTTCAGAAAGATATCTTTCTTAGTGTGCCCGTAATACATTCCGTCAGCTTAAGATGAAGTGTGTTTCAAGTTGACGTAATGGATTGCGTGCATGCTAATATCGATATCTTTTTGAAATTTGGCTGAATTACTCTTCGGACGTGTCCGCAAGGAGTAATAGTCTAATTTTTTATTTTAATTTATTTAGTTATTGCAAAAAGAGTGGCCAAAAACACACGACAAAACTACATCTTTGACAGAACACAGTTCAGTTTGGACAGAGCAACTGTAACTGCTAGGATGGGGGGCTTAATGCTGACTGAATTTATTTAAAGAAATCGGAAGATGTTGTCCAATAATCAATGAATAATGTTCAAAAAGACTTACGTTGCTTGCTTCATTGGTTTTCCCAAAACAAATCGTAAAATCGTTAATTTTATAGATTGACTGATGGGAATGGACCCTTAATACAGTGGTTTATATCTGCGTAAAAAAACGTATTTTTTGTTTCTGTGTAGTTGGAATGACGTTTTCTCCTGCTCATTTGTGAATCCTGCGTCTTGTTACGCTGCTGTCGCTTGGACACACAAAGGTAAATTGTGCAATGAAACGTATCTGCAACCCATGGTAACATAACAAGATGCAGGATTCATAAATGAGCTGTAGAAAACGTCACTTCATCTATACAAAAACAACAAAAACACTTTTGACACATAAATATAAACCAGCCGAAGCTCAGGACAAGCCAAATACAGCAATGATGGCGTGCTGTATTAATGACCTGTTGCTGACTTCGGTTGGCAGCCACAGGACATAAACAATATACAATAAAAGAGAACAGCCCACTGAGGAAGCCACAACTGTGGTGGAACATGTTTGGGTATTAAAGCAAAACAATAATTATGTACTAGTAGAAAGGTGGACCCGTATTTAATTTCTTTACGACCTTTCTGACGTTTCGTCAACACGACTGACAGACATTGCTGGTGGCGAGCAAGTGTGTGAATCTCTGACAATGCCAGCGACTTGTGCTGGCCAAACGTCAGATAAATTATTAAACAAACATCGGAAGAGGATCACGAGACCAAAGCCAACAAGCAATACGTGAATAAGTAGCCACGAAAGCTTCGCCAAGAGAGGTGGTGCAGTGATTAGCACACTGTACTCGCATTCGGGAAGACGACTGTTCAGATCCTCGACCGATCAACCAGACTTAGGTTTTCCTTGATTTTCCTCAATCGGTTCGAGCCAAATCAGGGATGGTTCTTTTGAAAATGGCACACCCGACTTCCTTCCCACTCTTTTTCTAATCCGAACTTGTGTTCGTCTCGTTGACGACAGGACGTTAAACACTAATCTTCTTTCCTTCTTTTACAGAAACTTCAACAATTTTGCACTCCAATAGCTATTCTAGAAATTCGATTTTGGCTGCCAGATTCCATATTCCACAATCGGCGTTCGGCTCCATATAAACGTTCTACTGCATTAAAATAGTGGTCATGCGTCAGGCTGCGGCTTGATTTTTTTAAATGTTGCCTTAAACACTGGACTGACGAGAAAGTGATTCATCTTCTATATTTGATTGTTGAGAGTTTTCCTATTCGGCGAGCAGGATAACTGACAATGACCGAAGTAGAAAGGGTATAAAATGCAGACTGTCAATAGCAAATGAAAAGGATCTAAAAAAAGAAAATTGTTGACAGTGAATGTAAATTGAATATTATTAAGTACTTGCTGAAGGTATTTTTCGGGAGTGTGTAGCCTTGTATGGACCGAAACATGGACGGTAAAGAGTTCAGACAAGAAGAAGATAGAAACTTTTGAAATTTGGTGCCACAGAAGTAGCCGAAGATTAGATGCTGAGTTACGGCATCGAAATGGAGGTAAAAGAAATTTATAGCACGATCGGACTAAAAGATGATTGATAACACTCATCCTGTGACGTTAAGGAATCGTCAGTATGGTAAAGGAAAGAAGCGTGTGGGGTTAAAACTGAAGAGGGGAACCGAGGATCGAAAACAGTAAGCGGGCTCAAAAGTATGTAGGTTGCAGTAGTAACGCAAAGAGGCAAGACATGAACACGATACACTAGCATGGAGGGCTTCATCAAACCAGTATCCGGACTGAAGACCACAACAACAGTTGTCAACAAGTACTTTTTTCCTTTATGAAATGAAAAGAGTACACGAATCCAGATAATTAGTTAGTTATTTGCATGTTCCTTGTGTCATAATCACGAGCTCTCGCTGTGTTGCGTAAAAAGTACGATTCTAATACACATTCTCAGCTGAAAATATCGAAACATTCTGACCCTTTAAGTGATTTCTTAATACATTCGTCCTTTGGCTGAAGCTTACTTTTTTCGGTTTTTGCTTTCAAATATATAATTGCAGTAACAGTATTCTGTCTTGAGCAAACGTAAATACTTCTTTAACACTCATACGTTTTTCGGTGAAGTTTCACCATCATCAGGGTTCATTGTATTTTCTGTGAATAACATGTAAAATTTTTGTATAATAATATGTACAGATGTGAGATTACGCTATTTATATTTGTAATATTACTAACAAAATACATATCTTAATATTAATAAAGACGTTTCTGTAGCTGTTTGTTATTTGCAGTAGAGGATGGTGTTGTACCTTGAGGATAGTGTATTTAGGAACACATGGAGTATCCTGGTCGGTGTTTTAATCTAGTGACCGATTTCATAATTACGTGGAAAGAATGGGCACTAGAGACCGCCAGAAGCAGTTTCCATCATTTTATTCTGTTTCTGTCGTTGTGAGACACGGGGTTGTGTTTCGTGTAGCATTTGAAAATACTTAGAGTTCTACAAATTTAAGTGCTATATAATATATTGGAAGACATTATTAAGCCTTTAGTTACAGAATATTACAGCAAGTAAAATTATGTATATTTTTAAAACAAATTATATAACCTGTGGACCACACTTCGTCGGTCTTGCACCATCTTGTACCCTGAAATGGAAGGAGGTTTCCTACCACGAAACATGTGACATTGCTAAATGAACTGAGTTTCTTTAATGTGTTAACAATTTTACTGGCCTTGCAAATGGACAATCCTATCATTTAAAAATAGAATAAAAATATTACAACTCTATTATTGGCTAGGAAAAGAGGCAAAAGTCAGAAAAGTATTTGGAGATACAACTCTCTTCCCTAAAGCTGATATTTCTTGCTCCAGTTTGTCATGGGCAACAAATCAGGATTTATCCATGGTATATTAAGTATACAGTATGTCCTAGGAGGCATGGTCATTATTCAGGGATATGATAGGAAAACGTATTCAAAGTAAAAATCTAGTAAACAAGGGCTCAAAAATGCATACCTTAAGACCTATGAGCACTTCATCTTCAATACTGTGGGTCGGTATCTGGCCGAACGGTTCTAGGCGCTTCAGTCCGGAACTGCGCGACTGCTACGGCCGCAGGTTCAAATCCTACCTCGGGCATGGATGTGTGTGATGTCCTTAGGTTAGTTAGGTTTAAGTAGTTCTAAGTTCAAGGAGACTGATGACCTCAGATGTTAAGTCCCATAGTGTTCACAGCCATCTGAACCATATTTTTTAAATACTGTGAAACACATCTCTTCTACTGAACAATATTATAAAAAGGAAGTTTGCTATTCACCATATTATGGAGATGCTGAGTCGAAGATAGGCACAACAAAAAGACTGTTACAAATAAAGCTTTCAGCCAGTAAGGCATTCGTCACAAATAGATGACAGACACACACACACACACACACACACACACACACACACAGACACACACTCTCATGCCGGCCGCGGTGGTCTAGCGGTTCTGGCGCTGCAGTCCGGAACCGCGGGACTGCTACGGTCGCAGGTTCGAATCCTGCCTCGGGCATGGGTGTGTGTGATGTCCTTAGGTTAGTTAGGTTTAAGTAGTTCTAAGTTCTAGGGGACTTATGACCTAAGATGTTGAGTCCCATAGTGCTCAGAGCCAGCCACACTCTCACGCAAACGCAACTCACACACAGGGCTGCAGTCTCAGGCAACTGAAACGACTGTAGTCGTGTGTGTGAGTTGCGTTTGCGTGAGTGTGTGTGTCTGTGTGTATGTGTGTGTGCGTGTGTGTGCGTGCGTGTGTGTGTGGTCTATTTTTGACGAAGAATTTACTGGCCGAAAGCTTTATCTGTAACAGTCTTTTTGTTGTACCTATCTGCGACTCAGCATCTCCGCTATATGGTGAGTAGCAACTTCCCTTTTCATAATATTGTTACATTCCATCCTGGATTTTCCATTGTTTGATCTTATACTGAACAAGTGTTCATAGCTCTTAAGGTATGCATTTTAGAGACCACGTTTACTATACAATTTTATTCTTGCTTGGGACCGTACTACCTCCTCACAATATATAGAAAGGGAAGAGCTTGCAGTAGAAGAGATTTGTTTCACAGTATCGAAAATGAAAAAGTCCTCATAGCTCTTAAGGTTTGCATTTCAGAACCGAAGTTTGCTAGACTTCTTTGTTTCGAATGCTCGTTCCTGTCATATTGCTGAATATTGACCTTCCTTCCTGGGCCGCCCTGTATGTTTACATTATCAGACTCTAGGCCTAAAATGAAACCATTGCTATTTTACCTGTTTTGTTGATGTTGGGCTATGTACGTACTGCCATTATCTTACTTTTTGCTGACAATAGTGATTTGTTAATAATCTTTTAACTGTCATTTGCAAGGTTAATGTAATAGATTTTGAAACTACTGTAAGGGCATGCAACTTGTGATGGGCTTTGTAAATTGGTGAGAAACGTGAGGGAGTTTGGTATGTACATACAGTTTTTTTTTTTTTAATAAGGCGCCTCATGGAGTCGCTGACCATAGTATGTATGAGTGGCAGTCTTTTTTGTGTTGTTTCTATTACTAGCGTCTATTTTCATCCGTGGTTATTACTGTGGAAGAAGACTGCTCCATCCTGATATAAGCTCAGGAGAAAAAACAGTCACACCCTTAGAAGAACATACTAGCCGCTTTGGAGGGCTGTATATGACGTTCAGTTGGCACCAGGCTGTCATGTAACGTCAAACGCTGACGTAAGTCAGGGCAATGAGATATTCATGCCAGTCGGTAGTATGGAAGTAAGTGCAGTAAGATGGGTCGAAGTGGATGCGTGACAGAATGGCACAACGGAGCTGTTGTGTTGAGCCAGTCATTTAGCTTGGCGTGTGAATAGTGACCATAAAAAGAGTCTCTTGTGTTTATTTCAACATTCTCGATTTTGCTCTTTCTTCTGTATCTTCATGATGAGTTTTCTGGAAACACTCCCATCTTCCAAGATGCCAGCAGCTGTGTTCGTAGGGCTGCACGTGCTCATTCCTGGGTTGTCTAACACTCAGGCTCCGTACCACACCTCGTCTGGCACGCCAGATCACCCGATCTTAATCCCATGTAAAATGTCTAGAACAACTGGGAACGGTGGATGAAATGTAGCAATCAACATCTCCGCAGTTTGGTAGCTCTATATGTTCTGATCATCAATGAGCAGCTTCAGCTGAACATATATCGTACATGAAGAAACTTTTGGATTCTCCTCTTTGTCATAATGAGGCTGTTATCAAGGCTAGAGGCGGTGTTACAATGTATTAGCGTGATGTCTCCAGGGGTTGGGAAGATTTTTCGTGCACCTGAGCATATATTTTAATTCTGAATACACTCTATCACCCGACATAAAAGACTGGTCGAACAGTGCCAAGTGTAGTGTGCTACACTGGTTGCCTGAAACGGTCTATCGTTGACAGTGGCTCTGGACTGTCCCTTTCTTGCCTTACATTAAATTAAGTATAGCTTAAGGCGCTGTCACACATGAGACTGAGTGCGCATTGAAAGTCAAGTAGTTGCTGACCTAGCACCCAAATTAGCAAAGGATGAAGGTGATTTCCAGGACAGTTCAGGGTCACCCAACAACAACAGTGTTACGAGGATCTGATCCCTACCGCCACCCCCCCTCCCCCATGTCACCTTCTCCACCTTCCCCCTTCAAGGTCAGCCCCTCCTCTCCTACCACCTCTCCCTCTCTATTCTCACATGCAGCATTGCCATATCTCTTCCAAGATAGCGGATTTAGCCAACAAGGGTTGCTTAAAACATTCAAGGTGGTAGAAATAGGTCAGTTAAAATGGCTGAATCAACCTTTTATATCTTGTACTATGTTGAACATAATGTACTTGTAATACTTAAAAATGATGACCTTTTGTCTGCATCAACTTTCCACGAATGTGTCTCAGTTATTGAGTAGAGAAATCGATTCAAACGTAGGTAATGTATCAGTATTTGTGTTGATGTTTCATGTCTTTCTCTTATTAGTACAGTGCTGGGTCAGGTACACTTTGTGGAAGTTTAGCCAGTTGCCTCATTTCTCAAGCAGCTGTTAGTGGAAATCTCTCTATCTTACTAATGGTCATGTCTTCAAGTCTTTTTGTTATATGAAAAGTGCTGTTTAGTCTGAATCAGTCTCCATTAGCAAAGGACTCTTCTTACTCTACTTTCTGTACTGAATATACATGTATTTACAGTACAGCATTAGTTTAGTTGGAAGTAAAATTTTGCAGTCTATCTCACTGCATCTGGATTTTGTAGATATGAGCCTTGCACTCAGATGTGAGTCAGATGTGCCAATAAGGCTGCACCAGCTGTCCTTCCCAGAGAAACTTCACAGGCAGCCCTCTACAAGGGAATGAAGTCAGCGTGCATCCTACATACTGGCAGCATCACAGCATTAATGCCTCTGTTACAAAATATTTTGTCT
The DNA here is from genome assembly GCF_023898315.1 of Schistocerca nitens. Lineage (NCBI taxonomy): Eukaryota > Metazoa > Arthropoda > Insecta > Orthoptera > Acrididae > Schistocerca > Schistocerca nitens. The sequence continues at coordinate 293,281,494 of NC_064616.1, read as the reverse complement.
CTGACCTCTTCTGCTGCACACACACACTGTCTTCTTTCCCCTTCCGACCAGGCCTTTGAAGCATGTAATATTTACTGCGCTCTTTACAGTCTTAGTCTCTTGAAGAGAAACAAAACTCCAAGGTAAAGTGGCCAGTTTTGCTTTATGTCATTACGGTATGACTCTTATCCTTATAATTAGGCATCAGTGCGTCACTGATTTTATGCTTCTCTATTCCTTCACCTCTTTTTACCACATATGGAATTGAAAATGATCTGTGATAAGTATTGTAATCTGTACCGGGGACCTAGAACTGTTCTAGAAACTGCCTTCATCCTCTACTCACGTTATGTGCTCACCATTCTCCCACTGTGTTGGACTTTGGTGCCATATCAGACTGGATGAATAATAGTTTATACATGTTCGTGAATGTTGTCCACCCGTCGCCTCTGCTCACAAGCATTCTGGGTGAGCAACCATTCGTTATTGCATTCACTCTTGTGAGGATGTAATCAAAACATTTATGTAACAAATTATGCCTTCAAATTTATGTTAATTTGTATTTCAGGGCTGTTATTTTCTTCCATTGGTAAATTCTTTGATTTTGAACTTATCATTCATACTTTTCTGATTTGAATGATTCATTTTATCGCTTACATGTTTCTATGTCGGGATACATATACTGCACAATCCACTGTACAGTGTGTGGTGAACGGTTCTCCCTGTCAGACATGGATTGAGGAAAAAGTACTGTCGGCACCCCTTCTTGCCATTATTCGATCTAAATAATTTCCAGAAAAGTTAAAAAAAGTTTATTCTGACCAAACTAATGGCCTGAAGTAAAAGAGAACAGCATTTTCTATGGTCCTTGTACAGTTTCCCTAAGGGCAATGATTTCTGCGATATTGAGCGCATCGAATTTCTTACATAAAGGTCTATATTTTTCACAGTTTTGTCCTGACTACAAAGATTTTATGGCTGCTGTAGACTCCCTGTGTTTATGACCAACGACTTCAATAAATTCCTATTTTCTTTGCGATATTTTTTTATTCCCAAAGCGCTATCACGCCTTCAAAGCTTGTAATAGGTACCATAGCTTGTAACAGCTACCTATCTTCTCGACTTTATATTTTTCTTATTGATCATTGATTGCACTTCAGAAAGCAGGTAGTAAAATCTCAATTAGACATTCTGCATAAATCTGGCGAGTACTCATCGACACCTCCGTAAATACCTCGCCTATTCAGAATTTGGTGGGCACTTGCTCTGCGATCGCCGAATGCCGCGTATAAAGTTTTACTAAGGCCTAAAAGATTATTCCTTTCATTATGACTTTGAAGGTTATTAGTTTCATTGTTTTGAATTTTCTTTTATTGGTTATTTGTGTTTGAATTAGTGTGGTTTTTTTAACTTTATTAGAGCGAAAGGTTTTAGGTTCTGGCGCCGGCTTTACATAGACCGGCATATTACAGTAACGTAAAGTTCTGTAGGTATTTTCGCTACGTTCATCTGTACTTATGTATTGTTTATGTAGAAGCTTGTTTTCGAATTGAAGTGCCATATGTAACCTGCTTTACCGTATTGGTGATAGTGAATGATTAGTAAAATAATTTTCCCTAGTTTGTGGATACTAGGGTAGCTTCACCTCTACAGGCCTGTCACGTGTGGGAATTCGCACTGTTTTTACTGCACTCTTAAGAAAGTGGCTAACAAAGTGACGCTTTGCCTGTGTGTTGGCAGCCTGCTGTTCGACGACCTAGTGCAGCCGCTGTGCACAAAATCCACGACCAATGACGCGTGCTACGGCTGCTTCGCGCGCTACGCCAGGATGAGGCAGGTAGTGTATATAGGTTGACAGATATGGAAAATGTGACAGCTTTCTAACAAAAGAAAAACAAAAAAACGACATTCTGCCTTCTAAGAGATAATATTACAAACTATAAATAGTATTCTCTCCTTAGTGTGTTAACGAACATTTATTTACATAGTTTTTATTTATTTGTGATCATACGCAAGTGTTGCTCCTCTAGTGGCTGTGGAAAAGTGTGTTTTCTACGACAGAAAAAAGAGAGGTATAATAGTATATTTTATTTCTAGAATATGCTATATAAATTATTAAATTGCTACCTGATATATGACAAAAGTTTATATGAAATAAATTTAATCTACATGTAATATCTAACTATTCATTGCACTTTCTACTTCTCATGCGTCCTGGTATTGGCAGACTCAAATGAATATGCCCAGGGCAAGAATGGATGAATTGGTCCAGTTAGCTGCCTTGTGTGTCACTGGTTCCCTGTTGCGCAAATGTTCCTAAACTACATTATCTACTAACATGTAATATCTAATAACCTAACAATCACCATGAAATTTGTCTCATGTCATCTTTTTTTCTCAATCTGATGTATAAATATGGCACTGAAACGGTGCATCACTTTTGTATCCTGACAGTTAAAACAAAAAATTTCGTGTTAATGAACACCGTGGGTGGAGAACAGTCCATGCGTTACAGCAGCTGTCTCCATGACAGCTGGGCGTCAACATAAAAAGATGTATCAACAGAAAAGTTCTTCATCCAGTTCCCCTGAGGTCCCCACAGATTAAAATTGCGGACGAAGCGTACCTTCCGGCATTGGTTTCATTCTGCTATAGGACGACACCGACCTTCTAATAGGCGAACATTCAACCAGCAGACTCAAGTTACATACATTGATCTAGCAGAAAAACCATTTCTACTGACCCTTATTAAGCTTCCTTCCAGCTACTCCGTTCAGTGCTCGCGACATCCTTTGCTGTAGCTGAATCAAACTTCTTCTACATGCTCGTCTTCCCTTTCACGGAAATTTGAGGCCATATGAATGTTTTGGAAATTTGTGGTAAGTTCCTATGGAATCAAATTGCTGAGGTCATCGGTCCCTAGCTTACACATTACTTAATCTAATTTAAACTATCTTACGCCAAGAACAACACACACACCGATGCCCGAGGGAGGACTCGAACCTCCTACGGGGGGAGCCGCGGCTACCCCGCGCGGTCGAGGCCATATGACCCACTCCGGTTTAAAATATATGTTGCAGAAATTTATCATTTTGTTTCGCTTTCTTTTACTTGGGGAGAAATAGACAAATCTTATTTCCTTACAAATAAGATAAATAGTTATGTTTTCCCATGTTTTTCGGAGAAGAACTACAGCTGTATTTTAATTACTTTTTAATCACAGGTACCAGATGCATACGATGAACTCAAAAAGTGCGCCAGGGACTACTTGAATGGCACATCCTATGCAGAATGTCAGGCAGTGGTGAGCCAATAAATTATTTTCATAATGATAACAATATATAAAGTTCACCGAGTCTCAACTGCCCTTTAAGGTAATGTTTACGCACAACATACCCGTAATGAGGCAGTTCCGAATCTCTGTTTAGCCCGTGCATCTTCTATAGCTCTGTAGCTCTATATAACTGTCACGTCGATAGTCAAATTAGCTTCAGTATGCTTGAATTATTCACGAACAGTAGTGTTAGGTTTTTTCTTGCGAGAGTCTTGTACGTCGTTTCTCGCAGTAAAAGGAGAAATTAAACCCAAACGTCTCTTTCACGCTTCAGAAGTCCCAATTTGTAAACGAGTGGCAAGAAATCGGTCGTTTTTAATCACTCCACAAATATTAATTTGCCTTGGACATTATAATTAGGTGCCGATCTAGGGTGTGATGCTGTTGAAAACTTTCCCGTGAGTTGAAGCACGACGTGAGAGACCAACGCGCTTTAACATTACCTTACCTTGATGCTCTGTGAGAATGTAAAAGTGACTTCTGCATCCCATTTTTTTTTTTTTCATTTTCAAATCGGAGATGCTACAGGCAGTCAAAGCGGACAGACGAATGTATTCTGCGATTTTGAAAAGTGTTGTGGTGTGGCAAGACAGCCAGTCCACTATGACGGGAAGCCGAAAGGCACGTGTTTAAGCTCACGCAGGATGGCGTGAGGTCTGGAACAGGACAAGTAATGGAGACTGGCAAATAAAGTACATAGGTTCTGGAATACTTAACTTTAATCCATAATTGGTGAACATCGCTCTTGACGGTACATGCATCACAAGATAAATAGCAAATGATAATGGCGCCTTGCTAGGTCGTAGCAAATGACGTAGCTGAAGGCTATGCTAACTATCGTCTCGGCAATTGAGAGCGTAATTTGTCAGTAAACCATCGCTAGCAAAGTCGACTGTACAACTGGGGCGAGTGCTAGGAAGTCTCTCTAGACCTGCCGTGTGGCGGCGCTCGGTCTGCAATCACTGATAGTGGCGACACACGGGTCCAACGTATACTAGTGGACCGCGGCCGATTTAAAGGCTACGACCTAGCAAGTGTGGTGTCTGGCGGTGACACCACATTCCTCCCCCGCAAATCGGCGAACGGTTGTGTATTAAGGCTTCCGCCCGCCGTGGGGAGGACCCCATGTTGACGTATGTGACGAGGTGGGGAGCCTAACAACAGGCGAGGCTGTGCCACCCGCACCCTGCCATTCGGTTTGAGGGGAGCTGGGAAACGCCTGAAAACCTACTCCACGGTGCACGCCAACATGCGGTGTATGCGCCCGTATAGAGACAGGAGGGGCCGAAGGGTCGACGTCCATCGGGTCGGGGCACCCGACGGGCGAAGACGCCATGTGGTCCGGAGCGGGCAAGAGTTCCATGGCGGAGGACAACGGGTCACGGGATGCGATCAGCGGCGCGTGACCCAGGGACGCGCCCGGCGGTTGCAGCGACGCGTCCACTTCGGGCGTCGCCGGCGGGAGAACAGGCGGCGGCGGCGGCGGTGCGTCGCCATGGGGCAAAATGGAAGGCAGCGGCGGTAACACCTGGGGCTGAGGCGAGCCAGTAAATGGGTCCCCAGGGCGCTGACCGGACGGCACCGTCGCTGAAAGCAGACGGGGAGCGGCAGAACCCAGGCGACGACAGAGGCGCAGCTGATTGAGATGCCGACGCACCTCACCAGAGGCCCCCAAAACCAGATACATAGCCCGGCCGAGGCAGCGAAGAATGCGCCCTTCGAGCCAACGCCGGGTACCTCGATAGTGACGATAGTAGACAACGTCGCCAGGAGCAAAAGCAGGTGTCTGCCGCTGCACAGGAACCTGATGCGGCGGATGTAGCAAAGACATTAAGGTTCGATGAGGACGACCATTGAGCAACTCAGCCGGCGAGCGACCATCTCGGGGCTGAGAGCGATACGAGGACAAAAAGAGCAATAACGCGTCCTCCCGAGAATGCGACTCTTTCAACTTCAACATCTGTGACTTGAAAGTCCGGACTAATCGTTCAGCGGCACCGTTTGACTGAGACGAAAACGGCGCGGATGTCAGATGTTGAATGCCATTGGCCTTGCAGAATGACTGAAATTCTGCGGACATAAATTGTGGGCCATTGTCGGAAACAATAGTCTGTGGCAGACCTTCAATGCAAAAGATAGCGGATAACGGTTGGATGGTGGCAGAAGACGTCGTGGAAGACATCCGGACAACAAAAGGAAAATTACTGAATGAATCGACCAGAACCAACCATCGAGCATTACAGAATGGACCAGCAAAATCGATGTGTAAGCGTTGCCAAGGGGAAGTGGCTTTTGGCCATGCAAAGAATGTCCGCGGTGGTGCGGATTGTTGTTCGGCACACGCCATGCAAGAAGAGCACATATTCGTAATCGCAGCATCGATTCCGAACCAAGTACAGTGCTGACGAGCAAGTTGTTTCGTTCGCACTATACCCCAATGTCCTTGGTGGAGAAGCTGTAAGACAGAGGACTGTAACGAACGTGGGACAACGACCCTGGACTGATCATTATCAGATCGCAACAGCAAAACACCACGTCGTACAAAAAGTCTCTCCTTGTGAGCAAAAAATCGGCGAACCAACGGATCCTCGATCCGTGACTTTGACAAGGGCCATTGCATAGCAACAAAACGCAGAACGGTAGCAAGGACAGGGTCAGCAGCTGTGGCTGTAGCTACACGACGAAAATGAATCGGAAACGATTCTACCACGTCATCGGATTCCGAATCAATGAACATGCAAGCAAGTTCGGAAGAATCGAATGCTCTATCCTCAGCAACAGGCAAACGGGACAACGCATCGGCGTTTCCGTGCTTAGCAGTGGACCGATACAAGATATCATAGCGGTACTGCGAGAGGAAAATAGACCAGCGGATGAATTTCTGCGCTGTACGCGGAGGTACAGGCTTGTTCAGATGATAAAGCGACGTCAAAGGTTTGTGGTCTGTGATGATGGTAAAGTGACGACCATACAAGAAATCATGAAACTTGGTAACACCAAAGACGAGAGCCAAAGCTTCTTTCTCGATCTGTGAATAATTTCTTTGCGCTGACGAGAGCAATTTGCATGCAAAGGCAATAGGGCGATCATGCGACCCATTTTTGTGCGCAAGCACTGCACCGATCCCGAAATCTGATGCATCTACCATCAACAAAAAGGGTTTCTGGGGATCGAATGGCGTAAGGCAAGTATTGGAAAGCAACGCCGATTTCAACTGGCGAAAGGCGCGTTCGCATTCCGTCGTCCAGACGAACGGAACAGCCTTACGGCGTAAGCGATGAAGCGGAGCTGAAATGGAAGAGGCGTGGCGCACATAGCGATGACAATAATTGATTTTTCCCAACACACTCTGTAGCTGCTTCAAATTCTGCGGCGAAGGCAAGTCCTGTATGGCACGGAGGTGCTCGGGACTGGGATGTATGCCTTGGGAATTGAGTACGTGTCCCAGACAGGGTAAGTCACGAGCAAAAAACACACATTTGTCCTTCTGCAAGCGAAGACCATTTTGTCGCAAGACCTGAAATAATGTTCTGAGATTGGCTAAATGTTCTTCTTCCGTCTTTCCGGAGATCACAATATCGTCCAGATAGTTTGCTGCAGTAGCGACCGTTGCACAAACAGTTTGTAGATATTGCTGAAACAATGCAGGGGCGGATGCACACCTGAATGGCAGTCGTGTGAATCGGTACAAACCAAGATGCGTGTTAACCACCAAAACGCGCTGGGATTCTTCGTCCACCGGTATTTGCAAGTATGCATCTGCGAGGTCCAACTTCGAAAAATATTTACCCGGGCACAGTTTGTCAAAAAGATCTTCCGGGCGGGGTAAAGGAAAAGTTGCAATCACTAGTTGTGGATTCACTGTTGCCTTGAAGTCCACACAAAGTCTCGATTTTCCGGAAGGTTTTGGCACAATTACTAAGGGTGAGGCCCAGAGAGAAGCCTGCACACGTTCAATTACACCTTGTGATTCCAAATCGTGTAATGTTCTTGCGACCTCATCACGCAATGTGTGGGGAACATTGCGCGCTCTGAAAAATTTCGGTTGCGCGTTTACTTTCAGTTCCAAATGTGCTTTATAGTCCTTAGCGCAACCAAGGCCCGGTGCAAAAATGTCTGCAAACTCTTCACATAGACGAGAAACACTGTCTGAAGGCACAGTCAGGTTCACTGATAGGACCTGATTGACTATAGACAAGTTAAACAACTGAAATAAATCTAAACCAAACAAGTTCACTGCAGAAAAAGAATGCAGGACGTACAATGACAGAAGTTTTGTTTGTCACTTGTATGTTGCAAGAAGGCTGCACTGTCCTAACACAGTGATTGCTTGTCTTGAATAACTACTTAACTTAACATTTGCGGCACGCAACGGAGGTGTGCCCAGCTGTTTGTGCGTGTCTTGATTGATTAGTGAAACTGCAGCTCCTGTATCGAGCTGGAACGGTATCACTTTGCCGTTAATGTCCAAATCTACAAAAAGTTTATTGTCCTGCTGACGACAAGAGCGACTGTCTCGTGCAACGTGAACTGACACTGGTACAGAATCACTTGCGACTTGACGGGATTTCCGGCGCTGTCGATGCACACTATTTGTGGGACGAACACAGTCACAGTTGGAGTGAGTGGCACTTGGCGGAGTGGAATGAGCTCCTTTTTTATGACAGAAAAAGCAAATAGCCTGGCGGGATGGGTAATTCTCACGCGAATGTCTAGTAGCACACTGCGGGCATGATTTCACTGCATTTGCTTGCCGGCGCGGGACACGTGGTGGAGATCGTGGTGGCAGCTGCACGGACGGGCGCGAGGGCTGTTGACTGTTGCGTGCAGCGCGCCCGGCGGGCCGGTTAATGTGACACACGGCTGGTGAAGTATCAAATGATTTCTGAGCAAAGTCAAGTGTGTCCTGCCGATCCAATATGTCTATCACTTGTTGAAGGGAGGGATTGACTAGTTTCAAAATCTGTTCCCTTCTACGAACATCAGAAACGTTCTGTGCAATTGCATCACATACCATAGTATCTGAATAAGGGAGGCCACATTGACACTCAAAAGCACAATACCTAGTAAGGCCTTGCAAAGTTGCAACCCACTCCCTATTAGTCTGACCTGCCGTACGTTTTGTACGAAAGAAGGTATACCTTTTTGCAACTACATTGACTGATTCTTTGAAATATGCGTCTAATGTAGACAAAACTTCGTCGTAGGACAGAGTTGCTACGTCGCGTCGGGGAATTAATTTGACTATCACACGGTACGTGGCCACTCCGACGCCAGAAAGGAGAAAAGGCTGCCGCTCATTACCTTGAATTCTGTAGGCGGCGTGATGGAATCCAAATTGGCGTGACTACTCCGTCCAGCTTTCCAGTGCAGCATCAAACGGACGAAATGGTGGTGCAACAGCGTGTTGTGGCTGCGGTAGCGGTGGAGTGGCGGCTGCCACATCGTTTTGCATTGCACGTTGACCCTGGACGAGCTGTCCAAGGACATCCAATGAGGCCTGCGTCTGCTGATTCTGCAAGCGATAAAATTTGGACAGTACATCTGGAGATTGTGGCGAAGCCATGACACAAGTAAATCAGGGCAATAGCAACACGAACGCAAAATTCTCGTCGCCAACTGTTGTGGTCTGGCAAGACAGCCAGTCCACTATGACGGGAAGCCGAAAGGCACGTGTTTAAGCTCACGCAGGATGGCGTGAGGTCTGGAACAGGACAAGTAATGGAGACTAGCAAATAAAGTATGTAGCTTCTGGAATACTTAACTTTAATCCATAATTGGTGAACATCGCTCTTGACGGTACATGCATCACAAGATAAATAGCAAATGATAATGGCGCCTTGCTAGGTCGTAGCAAATGACGTAGCTGAAGGCTATGCTAACTATCGTCTCGGCAATTGAGAGCATAATTTGTCAGTGAACCATCGCTAGCAAAGTCGACTGTACAACTGGGGCGAGTGCTAGGAAGTCTCTCTAGACCTGCTGTGTGGTGGCGCTCGGTCTGCAATCACTGATAGTGGCGACATGCTGGTCCGATGTATACTAGCGGACCGCGGCCGATTTAAAGGCTACCACCTAGCAAGTGTGGTGTCTGGCGGTGACACCACAAAAAGTGAGTTAGGAAGCGGGACATGTTGCATCTGGTAAGTGTGATGAACAACAATTTATGTACATGTACGCCTTGTTTGAGAAATTATGAAAATTTCTGAAACAACTTTCTTTATCTTTCTTCATTTGCTTGCTTTTTTTTAGGTCGATGAATGTGCCAGACAGAGTGACAATTCCAAATCTGAAGCGGAGAAGTACACATAAACAACATCCTGCGTTCTTGAGGAAATGCATCGGCGCAAATTTGTAAGTGCTTAGCTAACTAAAAAACAAAAAAAGCATGATGCGTATCGAAAAGCAAAAGATGTACAGAAAATGCTGAATGCATTCGAAGAGCTATGGACCATTCTTCATGTAAACTATTATTTATGGATCTATTGATAATTTTTGCTCTGATTGTTGCTGGCATCAAATTTATAGTACCAGGGAAACAGGTTGCTAGCCTTACTTGCCCTGGGTCCCATTGAATTTTACCCCTAACGGTTGAGGGACTAACCAGTGGATTTGGTAGTCTTTGCCGTCTGAGCACAAAGGTGGCCACGACTCGGAATATGTCCGAGATGCCCAGCCTTATTCCAAAGTAACTGGTATCCCGACTGTCAGGACCACTTACTTGGCCACTTATACGTTGCCCGTGGTTCATGAACTAGGATAGGATACCAGGAACCCACATCATGAACCACTTCTCAGGTATTGTTGAAAGGAAACTGCGAGTATTAGTTGAGGACAAATTGGATGAAAATCAGTGTGCCTTTAGCCCTCTTAGAGGTTGTCAGGACCAGATCTTTAGCTTACGGCAAATAATGGAGAAGTGTTACGAGTGGAATAGGGAACTGTATCTATGTTTTATAGATCTAGAAAAGGCATATGACCAGGTTCCTAGGAGGAAGTTATTATCTGTTCTACGTGATTATGGAATAGGAGGCAAACTTTTGCAAGCAATTAAAGGTCTTTACATAGATAGTCAGGCAGCAGTTAGAGTTGACGGAAATTGAGTTCATGGTTCAGAGTAGTTTCAGGGGTAAGACAAGGCTGCAACCTGTCTCCACTGTTGATCATATTATTTATGGATCATATGTTGAAAACAATAGACTGGCTGGGTGAGATTAAGATAGGTGAACATAAAATAAGCAGTCTCGCATATGCGGATGACTTAGTTGTGATGGCAGATTCTATTGTAAGTTTGCAAAGTAATATTTCAGAGCTAGATCAGAAATGTAAGGACTATGGTATGAAGATTAGCATCTCCAAAACAAAAGTAATGTCAGTGGGAAAGAGATATAAACGGATTGAGTGCTAAATAGGAGGAACAAAGTTAGAACAGGTGGACAGTTTCAAGCACTTAGGATGCATGATCTACTCTCTTCTGCAAGAAGGAAGTCAGTACCAAGACTAAGGTATCTGTGCACCATTCAATCTTTCGACCAACTTTATTGTATGGGAGCGAAAGGTGGGTGGATTCAGGTTACCTTATCCATAAGGTTGAGGTTACGGATATGAAAGTAGCTAGGATGATTGCAGGTACTAGTACATGGGAACAATGGCAGGAGGGTGTGCACAATGAGGAAATCAAAGAAAAACTGGGAATGAACTCTATATATGTAGCAGTTAGGGTGAACAGGCTTAGACGGTGGGGTCATGTTACACGCATGGGAGAAGCAAGGTTATCCAAGAGACTCATGGGTTCAGCAGTAGAGGGTAGGAGGAGTCGGGGTAGTCCAAGGAGAAGGTACCTGGATTCGGTTAAGAATGATTTTGAAGTAATAGGCTTAACATCAGAACAGGCACCAATGTTAGCACTGAATATGGGATCATGGAGGATTTTTATAAGGGGGACTATGCTCCAGACTGAACGCTGAAAGGCATAATCAGTCTTAAATGATGATGATGGTGATTGATAGTTTTCTGTATCTCACAAACAACAATTTGGAAAAATGTAATACTAACTCACTCGTTTGGAAAATGATATGTAGGTATAGATGGTTCGGTAGTATTCAAACCTGTCATGACCTGCCATTTTTGAAATTTAGATTGTATTGTATTGTATTGAACTGGGGACCTAAAAACGACGGAGAGGCTTAGTCCCCGCCGTAGGCCTCAGTGGTACTTAACCTCACAACAGGCTACAGAGGTCCACTCACCCCACCACCGCCCCACCACCACCCCACCACCGCTCCACACTGAACCCAGGGTTATTGTGCAGTTCGGCCCCTAGTGGACACCACCCCCCCAGGAACGTCTCACATCAGATGAGTGTAACCCCAATGTTTGCGTGGTAGAGTAATTATGGTGTACGCGTACGTGGAGACAGTGTTTACGCAGCAATCGCCGACATAGTGTAACTGAGGCGGAATGAGGGGAACCAGCCAGCATTCACCAACGCAGATGGAAAACCGCCCCTTAAAAATCATCCACAGACTGGCCGGCACATCGGACCCCAACACTAATCCGCTGGGCGGATTCGTGCCAGGGACAGGCATGCCTTCCCGCCAGGAAAGCAGTGTGTTAGACTGCACGGATAACCGGGCGGGCCTGGAATTTAGGTTACTATGTTATTCTTAAAGTCTATGCGTAATTCGTCTATCTTAATGCATCTTGCACACCAGGTGGAATAGTTTTGCATAGTTTGCTCTTCCAAGGTGGTGAGACTCTTCAACACATGGCAAAACCACGTCCAGACGTTGTGAGGTTGGGCGGCCACCGCTCATGTACAGATGTCGGACGTCGTAGGTTGGGCAGACTGGTAAAACAGGACAGGCGACGAACTGTGGCAGACCTAACATTATACTTTGGTACCGGACAGAGTACAAGTGCATCTGAACACACAGTGAACCAAATACTCCTAACAATGGGCCTCCACAGCCGATGATCCATTTATATGCATTGTTAACACCATGTCATCGGCAACTGTGACTGAAATGGCCATGTGACTACCGGCACTGGACGTTGGCGCAGTGGCAGAGCGTTGCATGGTCTGATGAATTCCTATACCTCCTTCATTATGCCGATGAGAGGGCGAAAATCCGTCGTATTCCAGGGGAACAGCTCCTCGACAAGTGTACTGCAGGACGGAGACAATCTGGCAGGAAGAAGTTGTGTGGAACTATGAAAAAAAAATAAGCAAAATATGCAAACTGAGTAGTCCATGCGCAAGATATGCAACATCAAGGACAGAGAAATCTCGGCAGCGCCGTGGTCTCGTGGTTAGCGTGAGCAATTGCGGCACGAGAGGTCCGTGGTTTTAGGATTCCTTCGAGTAAAAATTTAATCTTTTATTTTCAGCCAATTATTATCTGTCCGTTCGATGCCATCACTTTTTTGGGAGTGATTATCACATCCACAAGAAAACCTAAATCAGGCAAGGTAGAAGAATCTTTTTACCCATTCGCCAAGTGTACAAGTTATGTGGGTCGACAACATATAGCTGCCATGTGACGCACATGACGTCATCAGCGTCGTATAGAATATATCAGACGTGTTTTCCTGTGGAGGAATCGGTTGACCTATGACCTTGCGATCAAATGTTTTTGGTTCCCATTGGAGAGGCACTTCCTTTCTTCTACTAATCGCACGGTTTTGCGGTGCGATCTCATAACACAGACACTAAACTTATTACAGTGAACAGAGACGTCAATGAACGAACGGACAGATCATAACTTTGCGAAAATAAATAAAGTAAAATTTTCACTTGAGGAAATACTTGAACCAAGGACCTCTCGGTCCGGAACTGCTCACGCTAACCACGGGACCAGGGCGCTGCTGAACACCTATTGTGTTGCATATCTTGCCCAGGACTACTCAGTTTGTATATTTTGCTTAATTTTTTCATAGTTCGACACAACTTCTTCCTGTTTTCTCGATTGATCTGTGTTCAGTTTTTCAAGGTCTATCCACTGTGCCAACTTATAACTAAATCTGAGGGGGGTGCGATGGGGAGGTTCCCTTGTTAGTTAAGCTCCATTAATTGCAGGAGTAGTATTTGTCATAGCAGACTGGAGAAAGAGAATATTAATATAGTATTACTTAATTGCAGAAGCGACAGTGGAAAGATCCCAGAACTCTACCCGGATCAGAGCAAGAAAGAGATTGAGTGTTCATTGCTTACACGAGAGCTACCATAGCAATAATCAACCACAGAAAGTGTTGGTCGCGCCTTCTGTTTTGTTCCCCGTTTACATATCGCTCTGTGGACGACAATTACGGCGGTTAACATAACTGTTGGGTTTCCTTTTCGCCATGTGCTTTGTTATTTGGTGCTTATAATACCCAAAAATGGATCAAATGGCTCTGAGCACTATGGGACATAACATCCGAGGTCATCAGTTCCCTAGACTTAGAACTACTTAAATCTAACTAACCTAAGGACATCACACACATCTATGCCCGAGGCAGTATTCGAACCTGCGACCGTAGCAGCAGCGCGGTTCCAGACTGAAACGCCTGAACCTCTCGGCCACAACGGCCGGCTATAATACCCAAAAGAATGTCTGCAGCCACCACTGATAGTAAGTAGTAAAGTTAGAAGACTATTACCAGCTTGCAAGACGGCCTGAGTCCTGCATTTTAACGAGAAACGTATGAAGAAATTCAGAACTGAATGCTACAACTGTTGCGCACGCGACCATATTGTCTCTGTAAAACTTATTTGCGGTTTTGTCTGAACCAGGAGTAGTAGTATATAATAAACATCTTTACTATTAGTTCTAAAGTAGATAAATACAGTAGAGCACAACTAATTCGTTAATGTGCTTCGTGTTAGCAGTAACTTTATTGCACAGCTTAACAACAACGTATTTATTAACTTCTGATATTCCAGATCAGTTCATAATGCAGCATATATTGTTGAAAATGCGTCACGACCTTACACACAAATAACATGAACATATTGTAAGCCACCTGTTGTTCCAAATTTCACATCTATGGCAATGATGAATATTTATACGAGGGACATTCAGTAATTAGACGCATTGATGGAGAAAAACTGTATATTTTTGCAAGATGAGGCTTTACTACTTCTCAACATAATCCCCACCAATATTAATACACTTGTCCCAACGATGAACTAATTTTTATACCTGATGCAAAGAAGTATTTTTCCTGTAGTTTGAGCCACTTTCCCATAAATTCTTTGACCTCCTCGTTGCTATTCTTTTACCACGTTATGGCTCCTTGATTGAACCAACAAAATGAAAATCCAAGGACGTCAAACCTGGAATGAAGCGTGGATGAGTAAGTACCTCCCTACCCATTTTTTCAATGGTTCTTGTGTCAGCTGTGCTGTGTGAGGGTGAATACTCACGTGTAGCGATATCACGCCTTTTCTTGTTCTCTCATTGCTGGCTTAACTTTGTTCATCAACATGTCTGGGTAGTTTGCAGTGTTTTTTGTAAACTAATCTTCTAAGTAATCACAAAAGACGCCATCTTGGGCATCCCAAAAACGGTCAATATGACATTTCCGCTGATGCTTGCGTTCTGAATTTCTTTCGAACAGGTGAATTAGGGTGCTTCCGTTCCATGCGTTCTCTTTCGAACTCTGATCAAAAATCGTGAACCCAAGTTTCATCACACGTTATAATCTTTCCCGTTTCCTTGTGGTGTTGCGTAAACCCTTTCGGGGGGACACCTTGCACTTGTTTTGCTGTACTTGAGCTTGTTACTGATAACGTTATGAACTGTGGCAACACTTACTGCAACTATTTTTGCTATGTGTTCAACTGTAACATGTCGTTCTTCACCAATAACGTCATCAATGCGGGTTTCAAGCGAAGGAGTTGACACTTCTGGCCGGCCAGAAAGTTGCTCGTCAGTCACTGAGGTTCAGCAGTTTTTGAACTCTTCTATCCACTTTTAAAAATGTTCGCCGTTCATTCAACTTTCACCATAATGTAAAATTGTTCGAGGAAACATTTCATCTTCGGAAAGCAAAATACGGATCACTGAACGTTGTTCAACTAATGTGCAAATTTCAAGCGGACACTCAGTCGTTAAGTGCAGTACTGACTTTATAAACAAAAACATTTTTATCCGTCAGCCGGCATAGTATCACATGAGAGACTCCGGAAAGGTCTCTGAATTTAATGCAAGCCACTGGCACAAAGTCTGATAATCAGGATCTTTACGCCACTCCTTCCTCCCCTTTGCCGTAAAGGTCAATAGTACTATATACCAGCTCTAATTTCTCTTATTTTATTATGGTGAGCATTCCTCCCTATGTAGGTAAAGTATTTTCACACTCTGAGGAGAAAGCTGGAGACTGCAATTTCATGAGAAGATCCTTCCACAATGAAAGACGCCTTTATTTTGATAACAGCCACCGCAATTCGCGTATCATATCAGCGGCAGTCTCTCCCCTATTTCGCGATTGTACAAAACGAGCTGCCCTTCTTTGAACTTTTTCGATCCTTCGCAAAGTGTGAGAGTTGTGTGTTTAAGTGTATCCGAGAAGTGTAGGTGACTGTAACCGGTGTGTGTAGTGTGGTATCATGTTTATGTTGGATAATGATGAAGAAGGGAGAGGGTGAAACCCGATGCTGGCACTGATTGTGATCCGTCTGTAGGATGGGGACGTTACGTTTGGTATCGACTAGCCTTGAGGGGTAGGCTATATGCCAATAGTAATTGGCGTACCCATGCAGTTACCCAACCACATGCTGGCCACGACATACTTTGCTTAACTTCTGTGATCTGACAAGAACCGGTGTGTCCAACGAGACAAGGACATTGGCATTTCTTTCGTACAACCCAGATTACAGAACATTCTAGCAACAAGTACATTTTATCACCGGTGCACAGAGAAACGATCTGATGAAAGTTAAGGAATTTGTGGGAGTAATGCAGAGCAACCAGATTGGAAAATGTGACATAACTCATGTAGCATTGTAAAACTGCGTTACCTTGTCCTAGATCGGTCCGCGCCATCAACCACGAACGTACGACCGAACTACACTTTAAGTGTTATTTCTCTGCACTAGTAACTTACTTAAAATAGTCAAGTCTAGAGAACCGCTTCTACTTACCGCATGAAGAAGTACTCTCTACCCATTACCATCTCGAAAGTTTTTTGGTCTATTTCGGTAAGACAACACTAAGAACTGGACACATTTTTCTCTCCCTCATTATGTTTCTTCAGTCACAATTAAGTTGTAATTGTTTCCTGTTCACAGGCATCGGGATTCACAACCGACACAGGTGGCCTATTGCGTGATTTATTTCGTAGACACAAACCTTCTTTGAGGTTCGAACTTATATTTTTTTTGTCGGCGAAAGTGGTGCAAAAGTCAACGAGGATTTCAGGGTCCGAATCCTTGGTAATAGGCGTCTTTCTGCTTTGTTAATAATTTCAAATTCTTCGTCAGATTCAGCTTCATTCGCAAGCTGAAGAAAATATCAAACCAATCTTTCTCGTTTAGATCCTTTGCTTGTAGATACTTTCGCCGTATTTGTATTTGGTAGCTGTTTCGTTATTATGCTTTGGTGTTCAGAACGGCCCGATGAATTTATAACCAAACTGCTGTTCGAGCATTCGGCATCACTGTCATTTTAGGTAGCTGTGACTCATCAAATAAGATGGGCGTGTTAACAAATTTTCATCTTTCTTGTCGAATCGATACAATTGTGTGCGAAAACATGAATACAGGTTTGACAGTCATGGTACCTTAGCTCGCATTTGCAGGAAATATTAATTATTTTCTTTTTGCGTACAGACCGAGAACATAAGAAAAGATAAATTGGTTTTCTCTCGCTCTACTTGCGAGTGGGGGAGGAAGCAAAATGACTATAGCCCATGTCACGTAGGATGTCGCTTCCGCACATAGAGGCAGAACGAAAGGGAAGCGTGGAGGGGATAAGGTTTGCGCATGGCAGATGACAGAGAGCGGGCAAACAAAAGTCCGTGTTGCCAAACTGTGTTACTGCGGACAACAGGCAGGTCCATTTGCCTTTGGTACATCGTATTATACGTTCAAATGTACGAGGGAATAGTACATTTTAAAGCCGATTTCGATCAGACGTCTACATGAAATAAATATTACTTTACGTCTTGAGGTTGTGTCCACTGCTTCATAGTAATCGTCTGTGTGACGTCGGAATGTGAGAACAGCTGACGCAGCTTTGTGAAGACGTCAAGTACTATTTTTCTCCAAACGAGTACTGTCTAACGACAAGGTCATCGAAAATGGTTGCAATAACTGCCATTTATTGCGATTTGGACTACATTATAAGTAAAATCTTCAGACTGAAACCGAAATCATTGTATTTGTTGGACAACTGCTTCTACTAAATATAATTTTTTTCCAGTGTGTATAATGCGCGTATATAGATGTGTCTCACTGCAGCTCAATGTAAATGTACGTGGAAAAAAGAATTACTTGTAGCAAAGACAAGTGCAAAAGACTATCGTAAAAATTATCAGTACGTTATCATATTTTTATGTGTCAATGGGCGTTAACAGTTTAAACTAATTTGTTCGACATTATGACCCATTGAACAAGCTAACAGTTAACCACTTTTTGTAAATAACTCGACGGAATGCTGACCGATAACGCAGAAAACCACCGATATCTCAACAGGTAACCCTCCCTTTCATTTTAAGGCGTTTTAAAATTCGTGCCTTGAAAATGACTGGGGTTTATGTGTCGAAATATTGGAGTTTATGGCGAATGTATCCGGCTGCATTCTCTCGAGTAATTAACGAAAAGCTTAATGTCTCCTTGAGCAATGTGTTGAACATTGTAGTCTGAATACATCATAGAAAATGTATTCCTAATCAATAAAAGTTAGGAAGTTCTCATGTAGTATGTATATGCAATTGATATGCTGACAAAAACATTTTTAAACCATGGGCCTTTAAAACCAAGAAAGATCATTACTCTACTTTGTTTCGAAGTCTACGTCGTAATACCATCTACCATTCGAGCCCATGTCCTAACCATGTGACCGTAAATTTAGGATGATCGGTTCAAGGCTTCACCTCCCTGTCAGAGTCTTATTCCGGAAACTTTTCAGCGTGCCCACACTGAAGGGCACAAGCATTTCAGTGTCTGTTATCTTGATTGTTTTTTTTTTCCACATAGCTTGTAACCTGTGCACGAATTAATTCTATTTAATTATATTGACAGTGATTTGTGGATAAACGCAAAACTCTGTGACCACATTCACATGCAAGAAAGTCAAGTTTGTACATTCTGTTGCGTGAGTTTTACAAATTAATGAGCTGCAGGAGTTCAGCACTAGTCTGGCTTATATTGTATAGAGTATTAGTATTTTTCAGCCAGAGCACAATGTCCCCTTTCCTGGTGCTCGTACTTGGTCATTTCTCTGTACCATAACTGGCTTGGTAGTTACAACGACCTACTTCGAAGCAAGGTATGGCAAGAATTGTTCAGTGAACCACTTCTTGAAAGTGACAGCGTTCATATCTGCGTGGTAGTCACTACGGTTTTTATTACACCTAAATACGAGTTTACTCTCAGGAACCAAATCAGAAGAAGAGCCAGCATGCAGAATAACTAGGCGAGAACCATTCCCTATGTGTACTTTAAAACTGACAGTACCATAACTCAATTTCCATCGGGTCTTCATGGACCCATGTTCCATCAAGATAACATTGTAGAACTACCACGTCATCTTGTGTAGTGCATCTTTATAAGGGACATGATTCGTGCAGCTTCTATGTCACTTCATTAAAATAAAAACTATTTTCTTAACGTATTTGAAACCAATGTCTTTCAAAATTCTTTGCATTGACGAAGTGCTACCTTTGAGGCCAGTTTGCTCAGGCATAAATGTAACAAGTTTTCGTGATGTTAGGTATTTCCTCCTTTTATACATTTCAGACACGGAGAGCTTTAAAAAATCGTTGTCAGAACCAACTATTTGTGTTACAGGCTTCTGGCAATTTCGATGCTGTCTGGCGACACTCTCGGTAGAGTTCTCTTCCCGATATGTGCTTCTGCAGTTCCTTCTTGAGTCTTCAGAATGTCAAAAATAGATGTACCGGTCTCAGGTTCACATTTCAAACAGTTATAAACGCGGGACATAGACCTCCTCGACTGCTTGTGAAGCATCTACATCTGCATCTACATGACTACTAAGCAATTCACAGATAAATGCCTGGGAGAGCGTTTATAGAACCACCTTTCAAACTATTTTTCTACTGTCCCACTCTCGAATGTTGCGCGGGAAACACGTACACTTTAATCTTTCCGTGTGAGCTCTAATTTCTCTTATTTTATTATTGTGAGCATTCCTTCTATGTAGGTAAAGTATTTTCACACTCTGAGGAGAAAGCTGGAGACTGCAATGTCATGAGAAGATCCTGCCACAATGAAAGACACCTTTGTTTTGATGACAGCCACACCAATTAGTGTATCATATTCGCAGCAGTCTCTCCCCTATTCTGCAATAGTAAAAAACGAGCTGCCCTTCTTTGAACTTTTTCGATCAATTCTACCTGCCGTGGATCGCACACCGGACAGCAATACTCCAGAAAAGGGCGGAAAAGCGTGGTGTAAGTAGTCTCTTTAATAGACCCGTAGCATTTTCTAAGTATTCTACCAATAAATCGCAGTCTTTGGTTTGATTTCCAAACAACGTTAGCCATGTGATAGTTGCAATTTAAGTTATTAGTAATTGTAATCCCTAAGTATTTAGTTGAATTTACAGCCTTTAGATTTGTGTGTTTTATCTCGTAAACCGAAATTTTGTTGATTCCTTTTAGTACTCATGGGGATAACTTCAGACTTTTCATTATTTAGACTCAATTGCCATTTTTCTCACCGCACAGCCGTCTTGTCTAAGTCGTTTTGTAATTTATTTCAATTATCTGATGACTTTATAAGACGGTAAGTCACAACATCATCTGCAAACAGTCTAAGAAGCTGCTTAGATTATCTCCTAAATCGTTTATTAGATCAGGAACAGAGGAGAGCATATAACACTTCCTTGCAAAAGCCAGATATCACCTAGGTTTTACACTATGATTTTCCGTCGATTACTATATACTGTGATCTTTCTGACAGGAAATCACCAATCCAGCCGCTCAGCTAAGACTCCATAGGCACACTTGTGAGGAACTTCACGTTTATTGCCGTCACCTGACTTATTCATTTGGAAATCATACTAAAACATTTACAGATACATGTTCACAACTATTCTACTACACCAAAGTAACATCGACGTCTCAGTGAATAATTCGGTCGCTCTGTGAATGAAACTGCATTGTCGCTAAATACGGCAACAGCGCAGCACGATGGAGAGAGAGTCTCGCAGTCTACTTTGTAACTTGCGGCTAGCCGCCCAAAAAGGGGAAAAGTCTTATTAGCTGCTAGCAGTTAATCTCGGGGGATGCGCAGAACGTCTGAAAATAGGGCCACTGTCCTACATGACACGAACTATAGTAGTGGTACAAAGTACCCTTCGCCATGCACCATATGGTGGCTTGCAGAGTATGTACGTAGAGGTAGACAATCATACAATCATGCTGATACACTCAGTCATCGTCTCCGAACTGTTCCTTTTCTGTATTCTTTTCTGCAATTCGAAGCAAACGCCAAGGATTGGTGTCGAAAAGGTGTTGTGATGTTGCACGACAATGCCCGTCCGCATACTGCTGCCCACACTGCTGAAACAGTCCAGAAACTCAAATTTGAAGCACTTGACCATCCTCCATATAGTCCCGATCTTGCCCCTTCTGACTATCACTTGTTTTGTCCACTCAAACAGGCATTAAGGGTCCGTCGATTTGCCTCTGACAAAGCAGTGAAAGAAGCCGTGCATTCCTAGCTCGCAGCTCAACCGAGAACCTTCTTTGATGAGGGCAGCAGGAAGCTTGTACAACGTTGGACCAAGTGCGTTGAAACCCAAGGAGACTACGTCGAAAAATGATGTTCTTGTAAGTTTCCTAATTTGATTACAATAAATTTTTATAACTACTTTGCGGATAATAATTGACTTACCCTCGTAAAATAACAAGTTCACTGTTACCAGTCACTGTTCATTCATATTCACAATCCCTTTTCGAAGGTTTAAACCTCCATCAACTGGTAGATTTACATGTGTTAGTGTGACACATGTGTGGGTTGTGTTATGATTTTGGGGTAACTTGTGGCACTGTCTGCTTTGGGCAAAGGTTCCTTCCTCTGTGATAACTCATCACATGTAAATTATCATATTTTGTAAACAAACATGGTTTCTGGAAACTAATAGGTGGTTCTTTACACCTAGCAGTTTCCAGACACCATCTTTGTTTACAAAATATGTCAGTTTACACATGATGTGTTACCACAGAGAAAGGAACATGTAACCACAGGAGACAGTGCCACAAGCTACCCCAAAATCGTAACACAGCACACAGATATATCATACTAGCACATGTAAATCCACCTGACAATGGAGATTTAAATCTTTGAAACACCTCGTCGATATAAATAAACAGCGACTGTTAACAGTAAACGTGTTGTGTCATTCAATAACGAGAAACTGATTTGCCCAACACTGTTAGATTTAAGCAATTCTTTTGATTCTGTCACATGTGACATATATGATAAAAAAGCTAGAACATTATGTGTTGTAGATAAGCCATTACATTATTTCAGTCATATTTAAGCAACAAGATACAATTAGTAAAGGTAAACAACTAAATGTCAACACCCATTAAAATAAAGATAGGAGTTCCACAAGGGTTAGTGCTTTGGCCTTTCCTGTTCATTGTGTATATCAGCGACTTGCCAATATAAATGCCATGTGACAAAGTCATGGATGCTGATGACATGACACTAATTATGGATGATGAAAATCTGCAAGATGTCTCAGAACACCACAAAGTGGTAACTGAAATGAGCAGTGACTGACACAGGGCCAGTCTTTTAGGTATAAATAGAATAAAAGCTCAAGAAATTTGCTTCATCCTAAATACATCCAACTAAGATAGAAAAATTACTGGGGTTGCATTTAGATCAAGAAGGTACATAGGATAAGCTCACAAATTATCTATGTTGCAAACTTGCTCGTACTCTGTTCCTACAGCACAAGCTGAGACACATTATTAGCAAAAATTTATTAATTCCTGCATACACTGCTTTTTTCAAACACAACTGCAGTATGGATTAATACTTTGGGGTAACTCAGTGGGTTCCAGTACCATCTTCAAGTGCCAGAAGAAAGCAGTTAGATGTATATTAGGCCTAGCACCAACACAAGGCTGCAAAAACCTTGTTTAGAGAACTCAAGATAAAGACACTGATTAGTATGTATATCCACAACTGTTTAATACAAACTAAAGAAAACACAAGCAATTTTAAGTTAATATCCCAAGTCCATCTCCATAATACTTGAAGTAATAGTGACCTAGGTCTTCCATACTCGAGAGTGACATTAACACATAAGAACCATAAGTACCTATATTTGAAATTCTGCAACGATCTCTCAAAGACAGTGAGCGATCTACCCATGAATAGTTTTAAGTATACGATAAAAGTTTGCTTCAAATGTATGCCATACTACTCAATTTATGAGTTGCTAAACAGTGACACACAGGAGGCACAAAATAAACAGTCAGTAACTACATTATCAAATATGCCTATATGTGTGTGTTACAGTAACGTATAAGTGTTTACACATTTTTCTACATAGTACTTAATTTAAAACATAATTGCATAATGATACAATCATATATGTAATTAATATAATGTATTATTCCTAGTTATTACTATTATATTAACAAAGTATAGTATCACCATCATTTTAGCATATATATCTACTTGTACTGCACATGCATATTTATGTAATTATATTTTATTGTTTTATGTATTAAACACACCAATGAAACCAGTTGTATGGAAAATATATCGAGAGGCAAATAAAGATTCTATTCTATTCATCATCTGCATTCGACTTGGACAGAATTAGAAACATTGGACTCGCATTCGGGAGGACGACGGTTTAATCCCGCGTTCGGCCATCCTGATTTAGGTTTTCCGTGATTTCCCTAAATCGCTCCAGGCAAATGCTGGGATGTTTCCTTTGAAAGGGCACAGCCGAATTCCTTCCCCGTCCTTCCCTAATCCGATGAGACCGATGACCACGTAGTTTGGTCTCTTCCCCCAAGAACAACAACAACAGCTTTAGAAGGGTTGAAATGTGCCCGATGGATTTGTTACTCAGGTGACATCCAGTGATTAATCCACACCGACCCATTCTGTTGATACTGCTTAGCTACTGACACTGCGTACTTCCCGCTTTCATTTATACTGGTACATCTGCTTCTCGTGACATCTAACTGTCATTTCAGCCTTACATAGATTCAAATTCGTTTTCGTTAGAAAATCCAAGAGTTTCTTGTGGTAAACGGAATAATTCTGATGCGTCTCATTTAGTTCTGCACACTTGTATTTACACAGTGGACACAAAATGCTATCTCCACGTACCTTTTGGTGACAGTGACTGCTGAAATTGTCATGTCTAGAAGTACTAGAATTACAAATGTTACACGCAAATTTCAAAGCCCCATTACTCAGATGTTTAGTATTAATATGTCTTTGCAAGTTACTGTTGATACTGAATGTTGCACAACAACCCACGCAAGTATATTCGGCCATGTTTCGAGGATCTGAGAATCGCACTGCAAGCTTAGAATACAGTGCAGACGCTGCAGCGATTCAGTGGACGTTTACATCCGAAGCACAATCACAGGTACCAAGAACCTAAAATAGCAGTAACGTAAACATCAATAAACAACACTCAGCAAGAATCAAAGCACACAGCATTACAACGGCACAAAATCACAAACTTTAAGCACTCGGCTTCACGCATTGTTGTGGCTGTACGCCAAGACAAGGTGTTTCTTAGGTTTTTGCTTGGTTTCCCCCTCTCCTGTCTACTGATGAGACCGAGGCCAAGTTCAGTATTTCGTTGGCCCCATCTAGCGTGGCATGACGTCACTAGGTAGCCAACAGCGACCCCACATGTAACAGCACGCTTGACAACACGCTTGTGCAAGCGTGCTTGCCCAAGCATGCTTGATAGTGATTGAAATAAATTTGCGCAAGCATCAGTACTACACAACCACCTTGATGCTTGATCGAATTTCGAATATGCATGCTTGTGCAAGCGTTCAAGCGTGTGTATGCTTGAGCGTGTGTACCAAGAATAGGGATGCTTGGGCAAGCGTTTGTCGGTCATCTGGTTCGATTTAATTTTTATTTGGTCCTGATAAATAACGTTCTGTACAAATGTTGTACTGTATTGTAGGTCAAGTCATAGAATACAATATCACTCATACATGGAGAAAGAAGAAAATCAACAGTTCTGTGAGGTAGTTTCCGTAGTGTGTCTATCACAAATTGTTAATACAGGAATGATGTTTTCGTTTCTTTAACCACTCTAGTCCACTAATCTCGTTTTCTCCCCTTTCTTTTAACACAAGCAAAAAGGTTGCCAAAGCCAGCTCATTGTCGTCTTAGCTCGGCATTTTCTTGTGAACAAACTAATGTTTATATAAGCATGCTTGAATCGTATGTAAGAGCCAGAAATCTGTGCATGCTTGCTCAAGCACGCTTGAGCATGTCAAGCATGCAGTTACGTGTGTGGTATACGTATGTTACTGCAAAGAGAAACGTTAACTCGACAGAGTGCTCTGCACTCGACAAAGTAGTTTTCTGATTGTTTCGTAATCTTTTTAGATTAATTATCGAGTGGAACAGCAAAACGGCGTGCAATAACATTGAACACAAAACCAACTACATAGTTCATAATTTATTTTCCAGATTGGCGTATCGTTATAAACGGGCTGACAGGTGTATGGTAATGTCAATAAAGGACGTACTTGTTCTAAACAAAAATAAGGAAAAGTCAATTTCGTTCAGCAGGCTTTCGCGACCATCTGCCAATTCAGGTGATTTAACATATCCGTGGCACTCTTCTATGGGTCAAACTAACTTGTGACCAATCGCACTGCCTTTTTCATAGATGTTCAATATCCGCAGTTAGTCCAGCTTGTTATGGGTCTCGCACAACTGAGCAGTATTCTAAAATTGGACCTGCAAGTGATTTGTCAGCAATCTCCTTTGTAGACCAACAGCACTTTCCCACTATCCTACAAATTAATCTTTTATTGACGCTATTGTGGAGAACATGCAACATATTTGCATCATTAATTAATAATGGCATGCATTAGTCTAGAAGGCGAAGCCACGTTTAACATAACACCTCAAACAATTTTGTCAGAGGGACAGAGCCAGAAGAAGTCGTTCCTGGCATAGAAGACGCGTTGACATACAGGGTGTCCAGCGAATGAGTCACTGTTTTAAAATTAAATATGTCAAAAAATAATATCGATGGACGACTGCAACAAAAGGTACGTTTATTGTGAATTTTATAGAAAATTTTCGAAATAGTTCAAAAAGCTGCTAACAGATGACGCTGTTCGTTATGCAGCTCGAACAGTATCAACGTAAATAATTTAAGTCTTCCTCTGCAAACACTATTTCCAGTCACATCACAGGATTTGAAGGATATGGGGAAAGACAACGGTAACACTCAAATTTGAATTTTTCAAACCAAGTACAGTAAAGCAATGATAACCCCGATGTGCAGGGAAGCCTAACAGACACATCATTGTGGTCCAAAACCACTCGGAAGTGACGTCAAAATGACGTATACGCAAACGCGCTGCACACTTGTCGACTGATCGAGATCTGTGGTCGAATCGAGTTAGCGGGAAAAGCGTCTGCTTTCTTCTGCACTGTCATACTGACCGTGTATCTTGAGTGGTTGTGTTTTCGCTATCGAGCAAAATGTCTCAGGTGTATGAAAACATCTTTCGTGACGCTGCGAAAGATTTCAGAATTTCGGAGGATTGCCTGATTTCAGGCTACTGTAATTCGTTGGAGGAGGTAATAATAATTTTATGTTAGAATTGGCTGGCAAAAATATGCGCCTTAGAAAATAACTTTTTTTCTGCTGCCAGTTAAGATTTCATTTTAATAAATTTTATATGTCGCTTTCCGCGATCTGATTCCAATTTTTAAGTGAGTTTTTTTATGTATTATGCAGTTTTTTCTTTGTTTTCGTTGTGAGGTGCTGCATTGTTACATTACCTTTACTGTAACATATACACGTGGAATATTGTAATTAATGATCGGTGTTTAGGAAGTTAATGGCAACTTTGTTTCAAAATTCGCCGTTTGTGAGTTCGTCATCTATGTTTTACAGTAAGAGAAACTGAACATTGCAGCAGCTCAAGCGCAAACGTCGTCTCGAGTAAATGGCATAATTTAGAAGACACACATGAAAATGGGACTCAGGGCCTGGGAACAATCATGCAAAAGGAAAATAAAAAGCAGTATGTTTGCAGCTAATGTCATTGCCAGAGCGTGGGCTCTGTATTCCACATAAATGTATCCTGCATTTTCCCAGGAATTTTACGTAGTTCTTTCTAATTGCACTATCAGCTCCAGTGCATAATTGCACAAATCCATTACTGCTGTTTTCTTTGTGCTGGCACTGATCTGAATTTCATTGAGGTACTGAATTCAGAGATTAGCTAGAAAACTGTCTATGCAGGGATATGGAGCTCTGTAATTCAAATGACTGTAAGATCCTTAGTTTCTCACCAAAGTTTCAGCAAGGTCAGTGACATCAACTATGAAACAACTTTTTTCATCAATAGCACTGTAATGAATGCCACTTTATGCAAATGTTGCAACATGACCACATTTGGCCTCCCTACTGAATTCTGAGCAAAGGTGTATTGTTGATGGATGCTGAGTGAGAGCTTTTTGTTCAGGATACCATTGCTCAGTAATAACTGTCCGCTTAATTAATACATGTTACGATGTTTCAATTATTACCACTGCTTAGGTGGCTGCTTAAGTATGTGTGGATAATGTTGGAAGTCTATTGGGATTCCTGGATTATATTGGTAGACAGAGTCTGTCAGGATCTAAAATTTTCTCAGCACCACACTGAAATTTTGATGATAATGTAAGCTGTTTTAGTCTTTAGAAATACTTGTTGGTGAATATGGGTCCTCATAGGGTATAGAACGTTATGACGCTTTGAAGCCCTCAAAGTTAAACTTCTCTTACAGGTGTTCTTTTACATCTACACTCTTCTTATTGCCCTGCTAGATTTTATTTTAATTTCTTCTAGTGATCTGGTTTTTACGGGAGATAATGATGATGGGAGTGAGTTATTAAGTCATTTATTTATTTTTCTTAGTTTTTCGTCTCACAACATAGGACTTGGGATGAGGCAAAATGTCTTCTGGATATATTATCTCAGTTCTTCTACTGGATAGTGTTGACTTCTCGAGGAGGAGAAATGTTGAGGTCTGCATCTATAACCTTGTCAGGAATACCAATAGTAGAAATAGATGGCAAATTATTTTTAAATTTGGAGTGTATCAGTCAAATAAGCCTTAAAAGTGCTGTATTATTTCTGTTGGTGATAAGGAGGAATTCTGGCTAACCAGCCCAGATCGTGATTGATTTTGCTCTATTTGTCATTAGATAATTTCCTGTATCATACAATAACTTAAGTAAGACTTCAAGACAAGAAGTCAAAGCTTATGGCTTGTATGATGTGGCAGAGTATGCAAAATTATGCTGTTTTTTTATATGATGATTATGCAGAATCATAAGTTGTGGTCCTTGAGGGGAGTGTCTCATGTACGTAATGGAAGTTTCATGAATTGTGTGAGCAGTTCGTCGTATCATGCTCTCCTTCCCAGGTCTTTGTCACAGATTTCAATCCCTTTGCAAATTAATGTGCCAAGATGCTTGCAGATTTTGTGATTAAGCTTAATGGATGTTGTATTGAAGTAATGTAGTCAGAGGTCTTTCTTTCACGTTTGTTAAGAGTTTGACAGCCGAAAACTGATATTTTTCAATTGTAGGAGAGAAATCATTTTGTAATTTTTACAAAAACTTTTTCATGGATGTATTAACCAGTTTCAACTTTTGTACTGGATAGTTTTGATTGGTGATTCTTATTCTTAGTATATACAACCTGGAATTCATAGTATGCTTAATAAAGCTTTTGTTGACATAAGGCAAGGCGTGCTTGAAATGAGGTTAACTGAAGCACTGATCAGTTAACCCCAAAACTAGGTCATTAAACTTCATGTGCACTTGGAAAATATTTTTCATCATCATAATCACAACTGAAAGAACATTTTATGATCACAATTTTAACTGAAGTCAACAGTAACATAATTTGTGGTCAGTGAATAACAATGGAATAAAAGCAAAAGAGCAAACAAATGAACTCCCAATTTTGTTAACTCATCCATGATTAATAACATAACACTTACTTTAGCTGTCAAAAACATCAGATGTGATGAAAGGCTGTGTACATTAAATAACTGAATTTTGTAAAGCCTAAAATTTCCCTCTTCATTCATGTTTCCCAGTTAACCTTAAGTGTAGTTACCCTCAGTTTATGCTACTGGTCACTTTATTCTCAGGTGGAAACACTTCTCGATCAGCTGAAAACTGTGGGGTTTTCATACTGCGTGAGAAGTAGTCGTTTTAAAGAGCCTTCTTCAGATGTTATGAAAAGTAAGTGAACTGCTGCATTAATTACTTTCTGTGGTTTACCATTTTAGTTCATATATGTATACTTGAAGGAAGAACTTAGTTTGCTGGAATTAGGGATAGTATATATAGGCTACTTTAAGTGGACATTTCTTTCTAAGCTGCACTAACAATTGATGGAATTGACTGTTTTTGTTATTGTTAATAGTTGTTGTGATATGCAAGGCAGAATTGTATTAATTATTTTCCTCTGTGTTGACTTGTTTGTCATTTATCCATTTTCACAGCCATACACTCAGTAATTTTTACACACTTGCATTTGATAATAGGCTGATTAAAATTATTAGTTGGTTGACAATTCCTGTCGGAGCTGGTTTCCTCCAGAGTGCTGAATGCGTCAGGTCCAAACTATCTCTGTTCGCCATTTCCTGACTGCCACAACAGCTGATCAATCCACTTCCATTTTCTTGTCTGACTTCCTTTCTTGATGTGTTTGAACACCATGCAATCATTTGCTGCCTTCAACAAGATTGGCCTTAATCAACATTTTCAGACAGTAGGCATAACTATGTATCCTTACAATATCTTTATGGTGCTAGAGCTAGCTTTCACATCGTAACATAATGTGAAAGGCTGATCTGGTTGAAGGTAGCACATGATCATTGGGACCAAATAATCTTACATTAGTGTAATGTAGAGTGGTGGCATAGTGCAATGGATAAGAAACATTCCTGATCCATATAAACTTGTGGATTTGAGTCTTGACAGATTCTTTCATATTTTTTATACCAAAATTACTTCATTATTTTTATTTAGTTAATAGGTTTGGATGCAGTTTTATTTCTAACACTCTGCTGTGTCATTTTTGACATTGTATTTACTTTTTAATTCCTTATATTTCTTCTTCATATCATTATTTCATTTGAAATCAGCTTGTCACCTATAACCTGTAACTGAATACAAACCAGGACTGCTCATTAGTTGGTAATTTGGCAGTCCATGCAGCTTGTGTGAGGACAGTTTCAGGTGCCATAATTAATGAAAGGAAGAAATTAGTTTGCTTTTAGCATTGAAATAAAATTTTTTTTTGTCTTGAGTTTGCCTATAGAGAATAGCTTCAGCTAGTTCCCTGCCACATGCTTAGTGTTTGATATTTCACCATCAAGCCAGGCCAGGCAACAGCGTTAGGTGTGAGGCTCTGCTGCGACTGCCCGTAGTCAGTGTATTAATTGTGAACAAAGTATGATTAACAGTTCTTCTGTAGAATGCTGACAGCCATTTTCTAGGATATATTGCACATCATGTTATGGTTAGGTTATCAAATGAGTTTAAATTCTGGGCTATAAAATGTCGTATCTGCCACAGTTATGCCATTGGTCACTCCAAAACCAGTTGTCAGCAGAGCATGTCATATTCATGTTATTTCATAATGGCCACTTCCAACACTGCACAGAGTTACATGTATACGTCTCCCATCCTTTCGTAATCCCAACCTGTGCTCTGCCTCTACTGAGCTAAACCTACTTTTTTTAACATGAAAATTAAATTGAACAGCACTTGCTGAGTGACCTGCTCTGTTTGTTGCCTATAATACAGCAGCAGCCGGTGTGCTAACACTTTGTCAACAAGTGACAGATGCCAACTAACAAATAATTTTAATGAATCTATACTGCTGTGTTCATGTTGAATGGTTTCTATGGTTTTCGATAATTGTGGTGTTGATATGTAAAGCAGTAGTCAGCTCATTGAACCTATTGACAGGCATGTTTAGCTTTATTGTCTTCCTAGTTAAGTTTATTTTTTGTAATTCCACATTTATAGTAATTATATTTTTCTACATATGTGTTCTTCACATCTCCTTTGTTTACAAAGAATATTAATTCCACATTTATTGGAACCACAATAAAACACTTCAGTTGCCCGAAATCAGTATGGTATCCTCATTGCACATGGCAGACAGTTCCATTTATTTGCTAGATACAATAGGTGTGACATCCTGTAAAATTTTGCTCCAGTACTATGTAAAGTAGATAGACAATCTGCTTCCATCAGTTCAGAACTTTGACAATACCTGTCAAATGAATGAAATGTTTTCTCACATTGTATTTAGTTAATTAACAATAACATACGTGAATTATTTAACAATAACAATGTTTTTTGTCTGTGAGAAATATATTAACTGTTCCATGTAAAACAAAGCATTTCTTCAAGCAAATGCAGGGACATGTCCCTATCCCCTTTTTTGGTTGTGCATTTGCAGTGGAGAGTGTGTGGTCGAGGCACTGTGTTTTGGGGCCAAAATACTATAAAAGTAAAGAGTCTAGTGTACCTGAGCACTTGGTAATATCATGCTGTGTTAAGATATACTTACTTTCCATAAAACAAGTTCGTTACAGGGAAAGTTTATTAAATAAATTTTATAGTAGTTCTTTACCCTCTTTAGGAAGACCATGTGACTCCTCGTAAGAGATTGAGGATCATGGATACTAGAAAATCCAACTGCCCAGCAACTTTAAATATGAAGTGTATAAGGGTGTATCCTGATTACAGTATGCACTCAGCAAATGAACACAGGGATACCAAGGCAAAAGTAAGTATCCAGTTTGGGTTCTGCTTGGAGAAAATTTTACATGATCAGTTGACGGTATACTTTAAAATCTGTTGTTTTTAATGCTCTTAGTTAAATAATTGATACATTTTTGTCTTACAGGTTCTTGCAAGTCTACAGAAAGATTTGGCATTGCCATGCCCGCCTAAGAGCTATCTACATTATTATTTGACTGCTTCCCCAGCAAGTGCACACACACATGCTACTGAAAGTGTTGAAGCAAGTGGGTACATACATCCTTCACATGTAAAGGAAATCAAAAACTTAGTACTCAGTGGCATGACATCTCTCAGAGTCATTAAGTTGGCTCTAGACAGATTTGTTGAAATCAATTTCACTGGGACACACATACCAGGTCAAATGAATACTACCTTTTACCCCACAGAGAAAACTATTTAGTCACATTTATCGGACCCTTTATGGTACAAATAAAGTATTATTTGACGAGACTAGACTGCAGAATCAGGTTGATGAGTGGCACAAAGACTCGAGCAATCACATGATTTATTATAGACATTGTACGGGAGCGAATGGAGAAGTGAAACCATTACTTTTTTGCTATCAGAGCAGTTGGCAGAGAGATCTTTTGAAGAAGTATGGGGGTAGTTGTTTGTTAGATGCAACATACAAAACATCATCATATGATATTCCTTTATTTTTTATAGCTGTGAAGAGTAATGTGGACTATTCGGTTGTTGGTTTTTTTTTCCATTCAGATTGAAAATGCAAGATCCATTCATAAAGCACTAGACATTTTCAAGGACTGGAACAAGGATTGGAATCCCCTATATTGGGTTACTGATTTCTCGGAGTCAGAGATAAATGCAATTGAGCAAGCATTCCCTCAGACGAAAGTTTACTTGTGCCTTTTCCATCGAAAACAGGCATGGGGAAGATGGTTGAAAAAAAAAGGATAATCTACGTGTACCAAATGACATGAAGACATTTCTGGATATGTGGCAAGAAATTTCAGAATCACCAACAGAGAGAGAATTTAGAGATCGTGTAGAAGAGTTGCGAACGCATGAGGTTTCTCGGAGAAAAGAGCGTGCATGGCCATACTTTCAACAGCAATGGCTAACGGTATGTGAAAGATGGGTGAAAGCGTATGAGGACAAGGGCAGATTTGCAACTATTGACACTACAAATGGAGTTGAAGCAATGAACAAGGTTGTAAAACATTTTTTTCCTTAAACACAATTCAGACAGGACTTTAACTGGGGTTACTAAGGTTATAATAAACCAGTTTCTTCCAAGCCTAATTAGAAAGTACTGTCTGCAGAATTCTGCCATCAAAGCTTATAACAAAGATGTTCCACTGTTTTTGCATAAAAAAACAAACAAGTTTGTGAAACATGTCATGCAGCGATATGCATCAGCAAAAGTTGAGTTAACTGCAAGATCAGTGAGTAGGAGATCGGATGGTTCATTTTGTGTGGAGAGTGCAAAGTCCAAAAACTGTAATTATGTAGTAAACTTTGATATACCAGATTGCACATGTGAAGATTTTCGGAGATATAAATACTCATGCAAGCATTTCTGTGCAATCTTTATTTTTTACCCAGAGTGGGGTTTTGATAAAATGCCAGAAAGTTATGACTAGTCCATTAATCTGTCTTGATGAAATGTATGGGGTGGGCTTTAGAAGTGGCTCTTCAGTAATTTCATATGAAGGCAGTAGTAGTGACGAAGCTGTTGAGGAGGCAGTTGAAGCAGCTGAGGAGGCTGTCGAGGTTGAGGAGGCTGTCGAGGCAGCAAATACAGATGGTGTTGTTCAAACCAAGAATATTCCTTTGCAGCAGTTTGAAGCAAGGGAGCTGTGTAAACAGATTTATAATCTCACATACAACTGCAGCAAGAGCGAAACATTACAAAAAGTACTTGAATCACTGAGCAACTGTGTGCAAGATTTGCAATTAGCAAATCCTGAAGTTGGTGGTCTCCCATTAGCAGTGCCATCAACTTCCAAACAATAGCGAAGAACAATGCCAAAAGCCTTACAAGATCTGTCTTAAACACATTATAACATCCCATTTGAAGGGTAAGAAATGACTGTTTATTTGAATTTTAGATAGCTCTTTGTCTATGTAAAATACAAATAAGCTCCGTCATTTCTGATCCTCGAGATGGAATGCTATGAGGTCTTTATGTTGGTCTCTGCTTTTAAACTTTGTTGCACATTTGAATTTCGAAGTAGCAATAGATAAAATATTATAAAACGGGTAGTTGCTACATTTGTGTGTGTGTTTGTGAGTGAGCGAGTGTGCGCGCGCGCTTTTGAAAAGGCCCTTGTTGCCCGAAAGATAAGTCCGACAGTCTTTTTGTTGTGCCTTTCTGTGACTCAGCATCTTCACCATTTGGTGAGCAGCAACAACTATCCTTTTCATAATATTGTTACATTCCATCCTGGATTTTTCGTTGTTCATCAGAGAAAAGATTTTTCTGAGGAATTAAACTAGATGGTAGTGTAGAACTTGCAAACTTTTTAAAATATGAAGTAAAAGATTTTAACTTTAAATTAGGTTAATTCAAATATGGGACAATGTTGAGAATTGAAAAGGTGGAAAAAATAAATAAGATATATCTTAGTGGCATTGAGATGTCGTATGACTGATGGAGGAAAGATTTTGCATTTCTTTTTCCAAGTAAGAATGCACTTGCTCTCACTTGCTTCAAAACATGTCTAGTGATTCATGTGAAACAGAGAAAAAGATACTGCCCTGTTAATGAACATGAGATTGCCCAGTATCACTCTGACAGAAGAGTATGGTGTTTCCTTGATATGGTATCTGGTCAGCAATGTCATTGGGACCAAATGAAGTAAGTATTGACTTTTTTTATTTGCTTTGGAAGCTTAATGTGTATCAGTTACCTACATATTGGATATCTACCACCCTGGTTCTAATGTTCTTAATAACTTTGCAGAGTTACTGCAGATACCACACAGAAGCAATTACTGTTACTGGAATACCAGTAATGTTTATTAAATTCAGTTGTAAAGTAGTTCTGGGCATTGCAGCTGGCGAGCAATGTCATTGGGCACCAAAAGAAGTGAGTACTAAATTTTGGAATTGTGCCTTGAAAACATGTGTATCAGTTGTCTTCATGTTGCATAACTCAATTACTTGTTGTTAATTTATTTGTTAGGTTCAGTTATGATGGATTTCTGGCCTTCAGTCCATGGGAAAATTCACACCAGATTGCATCAAGACTGTTATATTCCAAGGATATCTTGGAAGATTGATAGTATTCCTGAAGGAAAACAATCCATATAGTATTTCACGTGTGTATCAAACTGCCATTTGTTGTGGCACATAAATGTTTGCAATTTGATTGTAATTTTCGAACAGTTCCTCAACAGTCCAAGGATTTCTTGTAATGAGAAGTAGACATTGTTGCTTCGGTAAAGGAAATACAAATCACGGTCAATATAACTACCTTATTAACTTTCCACAGAGAAATATTTTTCACTACTGCTACTTAAAAATTCAAATGTGTGACAAAGTTTGCTTACAGAACTTGGCATAAAGATCTCCCTTATTAGTATTTTTTAGGTAGCTCTTATTGTTTGATCCTTCAAATGGAATGCTATGACCTCCATGTGATCTATTCCTTAGTAGTTAATTATCCATTAAGGCACAAATATATGAACATTACAATGAGAGGGGTCTTTATGCTAGGCCCTGTAAAAGTAATGGCATCTTACTTAATATTATTGTTGGGAATTTGATGGCACAGCTGTGGGGAGACCACAAATTTCAGGGTTTGCTAACTGCAAATCTGGCACACAGTTGCTGAGTGATTCAAGTACTTTTCATAATGTTTCACTGTTGATACAGTTGTATGTGAGATGATAAACCTGTTTGAACACCACCTTCACTTCAAATTGCTGCAAAGAAATGGTTAAGGTATCAGTGTGATGCTCTATATGTGTTTCCTCAACTGTGTCCTCATTGCTACTGTCTTCATGTGAAATTACTGCAGACACACTTCTGAAACCAAACCTGTACATCTTGTGAAGACAGATTAATGGGCTGTTCCTGCAGCTTTCTGGTATTTTATCAAAACCCCACTCTGGATAGAAAATAAAGATTGCACAGAAATGCTTGCATGGGTATTTATATATCTCAAAATCTTCACATGCGCAGTTTGGTAGAGCAAAGCTTACAACATAATTAGTCTTTGAACATTGTACTCTCCATATAAAACATTGTCCAACTTCACATTCACTAATCTTGCAGTTAATTCAACTTTCCCTGGTGCGTATCACTGCATGACATGTTTCACAAACTTGCTTTTTTCAAAAAAAAAAAAAAAAATGAAAAAACAGTGGAACATGTCTGTTATGATTTGATGGCAGAATTCTGCAGACAGTACTTTCTAATTAGGCTTGGAAGAAATTGATTTCTTATATCCCTAGTAGCCCCATTGAAGGTCCCATCTGTGTTCCATTTTAGGAAAAAAAATGTTTACAATCTTGTTCATGGCGTCAACTCCACTTGTAATGTCAATGGTATCAAAATTTATGTTCATGTAATATTTTTAACATTGATTGTAGTAAGGTGTAATAATATGTAAATGCCCAATAAAATAGATTGATATTTATATTTTTTGTTTCTGTATAATAATTCTGTAGCTTGGTGACCTGAGTTGTGTGTGTGTGTGTGTGTGTGTGTGTGTGTGTGTGTGTGTGTGTGTAAGATATTATCATTTCATGGGAAATGTGGCAATAACAGATCAGAAATTGTGTGCAGAATATACCTAATTATCAACACCTGTAAGCAGCTAAAGGTCTGGATTTCATTATAATTTCATTCTTAGAGAGCTGCAAGACCACCAATGGTATCTGTACAGATACCAGCTTCATATAAATTAGTAAGGTTTTTACTGACTATTATTCACCAAAGCCGACAAAACAGGCTGCATTCAGTAGTAGTACTACATAATGGTGATACTTCAGTACAACTTTGAACCCTTTAAGTGGTTTAGATCAGCAGGAGCAAAGTATATTCTTCAAGGTATGTTTCACAGGCAACTAAGAAATCTTTGCCTTGAATGTCATGTGATTTTGCACTCTGCTGCTAAGTTTTCCTTTTAGATTTATTAAATTTCTTAAAGAGGCTTCTGTTACAAACACTAGCAATCCACATAGGTAACGTGTGACTGATATTCCTTATGTATCACAACCTTATTTCAGTTTCACTCTGTTGTTGCTGGTAACTTATGAGGGAAGAGTTGATTTGTGCCACATTAAGGAAGATTAAGAAAAAAGTCATTTACAAACTCGTGAAAAGGAGGCAGGGTTCCCCAAAAGTATAAAGGTTGCCATAAGCAGTCACTTTTGTTGGATTAAGTTATTTCCATATCCTTTCTGGATATTTCAGCCAGCTGCATCCTATTGTAGAGATAGACTAACCAAGAACCTTAGTGTTATATGAACAGAGCAGAAAAAACTTTATTAAATACACAAAGGACTGGTAACTACCTTCATGTATGGACCACTTTCCAAAAAATACACTGTGTCAAGGCATTCAGATTGTACATATTCTTTCTGAATATTTTTATTGTAGCAGGAAGAATGGGGATTGTTTAACTTACCTTTAACCTAAGGTACATTAGATTGTGTATGAAATTCATCAAAAGAGTAAATACGGGCTCTTACTTAAACTGTTTACTATAACAAGAGAAATTAGAGTACAATATTATAAGAGACAGATGAAGACTAGGTGGGAGATAGACTAAGAGAATAATTTCACATGGTGATGAAAGACCTACACCCAAACAAGGCACCTGGAGTAGACATTCCCTCACATTTGTGGAGATCCTTCAGACAGACAGCCAAGTCGAACTATTTCATGTGGTATGCAAGATAAGAGACAAGTGAAAAACCTTCACGTTTCAGAAGGAAGTAATAATTCCTATTCCAAGAAAACCAGGCACTGAAAGTTGGAAATATTACAGAACTATCAGTGTGGCAAGTCATGGTTGTAGTTTGACACAAATTAAGTAAAGAATAGTGGACAAACTGGTAGGTGCCAACTGACCTCAGGAAACATTACTTTGGTATCTGGGAAAAAGTAGCAACACATGAGGCAGTATTGGTCCTACGAAAAATCTTAAAAGAGGATATAGAGAAAGCTTTTGACACTGTTAGCTGGACTATACGCTAGGAAATTCTGAAGGTAGCAAGGATAAAATACAAAGACTAAAATTTGCACACTGATGTAACAGTATGTGTAAAGACATGAAAAGTGTGCAGTCCTTGGGAAGGGAGTGAGACCGGGAGTGAAGTATTGTAGAAGGTGAAACCACGACTTGCAGATGTATGTTTAAAGGGGTGTTGTTCCTGTTGCAGAGGAATTAATTTAGTGTACAATCCTTACTGTGATTTGTATTACCAATGTTTTGAGGGGAATGGAAATATTAAAGTAACGGTATACAAATTCAACAAAGGTTTTTAACTAATGAGTATCATCTTCAAGCTCTGATTCAACATGCATTTAAAATGCTTGGCTGTACATCATGGCACTGTCTGTAGCTCTTGCCAGTTCATTACACACAATTCGAAGATTCAACAGTGGAACGAAAGACCTGACATAAAAGTAGTGTTCATTGAGCGATTGGATATGACAATTGTTCTATCCTGACAATATTTTACATATAAATTATAGCCATACGAGTTGATTATCAATTGAATTGGGTGTACACAGGTATGATCAACATAATAAACCCATAATAAATATCACTGGTATCTTTAAGTACTCATCTTAGCAACTGAAATGGCTACACATCTATGCTGATAACTGAAGCCATGTTTAACATCCTCAGATGTATTTTACTACATTACATTCAGTTCTCATTCTATAGACCCAAAAATGAGATGGGTTTCTTGGCTATGGAATATGTCAAAGTACAACATAAAAAACAAAGACCATCTGAATATAACACTTCCCTGATCACATGTCAGGATACTTTAAAGATATGTGAATACATAACAGATAAACTGGGACTGCCAACGTTTACAGAATTAATACACTCAGAATGAAACAGTTATGAACTTTTAACAAATTTATCATACACACAACACCTAATCTTAACTGTTGTAAAACCAAATCCAAGACATTTTTACTTAAGCTGGTCTAACAGTCCCTGTTAAGATATTCATTTATAGAGGAGCTGCCTGCCTAAAAATCTTTCAAACTCTGTTTAAACTGTGCTGTTTCTGAAACAAACTTTTTAATGGTAGCTGGCAATTTATTGAAAATGTGTGTTCTCGTAAACTGGACTCCTCTTTGGACCAAGGTAAGCAATTTTAGGTCTTATTGTTCCTAGTATTTTACTATGTGCTGAGCTATTGTCTGGAAATAAACGTTATTTGCAACCAATTTCTTTAAGGGATAAATATACTGAAGCATTGGTTAGAATACCCACTTCCTTGCTCAGATTTGTACATGATTATATGGAATTTACAACACAATTGAGTCTTATTACATGCTTCTGCAGTCTAAAAACTTTTGCTCGGTTTGACGAGGTACCTCAAAATATGAAAGCAAATGAAGTAAGCAAGTTTTTTTTTCTATCTCCTACATCTGACATCATTCCCATTGCAAATACAAACTTGTTTAGGTGCTTCAGCAATTTTGTGGTACACACCCTTCCTAACTGAATTTATTACTGAGTTGTAACCCGAGAAATTTAACACTGTCAACTGCTTCTATCTGCATGTCTTCGTACATTATACACATCCTGGAAACAAATTTCTTACAGGTTCTTATCTGCATATAGTGGGTCTTTCCAAAAGTTTAATGACAGTAAATTACTTCTAAACCATTTATTGTAAGTGAAAATTTGATTAGTAGCAATTTCTAAATCTGTACTTGACTTGCTATTTGTTACAATGTTTGTGTCATGTGCCAACAAAACAAACTTAGCATCTGGCAATTTAACAGATGAGGTCATTACTGTAGACAGGAATAAACAACAGATTCAAGATGGAACCTTGAGGAGCACCACATGTAATTACTTCCCAATCAGACTTAGACTATTTGCTTACTCTGCATGTATTTGCAGTGACACCCTTGTTTCCTTTTAGTTAGGTCAGACTCTAACCATTTTGCAGCACTGCCAGTGACATCACAATATTCTAATTCTCTTGAGAGAAAGCTGTGATTCATAGTCAAGGGCTTTTGACAGGTCACAGAGAATGCCAGTAGCCTCTAACTTGTTTTCTTATGAATTATTCCCACTGTATGTGCAAATACCCTTCTCTATATCAGTAAGCATAAGGAACCCAAACTGTGACTTGGATGATATATTGTTTGCAGTCGGATGCTTAAGAAGATGCTTAGACACAACCTTTTCAAATATTTTTGAAGACGCCAGCAAAAGTGAAAATGATCAATAATTTGATAGTATCTCTTTAACGCTCTTCTTGTACAGAGGCTTAACTTAGGCATATTTCAGCCAGCCTGGAAATGTTCCACTGATAAGAGATTGATTACACAAATAATTTGAGGTACAACTCAACTCACATGAATACACTTTGAAAAACTTCACTAGAATACTTTAAGGATTTTATGATGGATGCTGCTACTTAGGGAGAAGTAAGTGTCATTTCCATTTTACTGAAGTTATTTGTAGGGAGTGGTCTCAGATGTTCAATTGCACTGTTAACTGAACCTGATAACCTGAAGCTGTCAGTAACAGATACAAAGTACTGCACCTATTTAAGAAGTTTGCAACACTACATGCATTTGTTACCAATGTCTCATTTACTTTAATTTGAAGTGTTACTGGAATTTTCAAAATTCAAAACCTGTATGTATCACAGCATCAACAACAAGTTTAAATAACACATGGCTTTATCTCAATAGGAAGTCAGACTGCTACTTAATTTACAGATGGCAGCAGAAATTATTTTCTTTCAGTGTTATCTGTAAGGCAAACAGTAGCCTGTCTTCCTAATCACAGTTAATGTAACATAGCTGTTACTGTAGTCTCTTTAAATTTGGTCGTCTTGTCAGACTGTAGTGTATCAGATTATCTTATCATTATTTACAGGATACCAGATGCATTAGTAAAACAAATGTTTTCTGGAGACAATTTCTTAATCAAAACTGTGTAGCACAATAAATACCTTACATCTCTCAGTATTTGAACATCTGAATCAAATCTACAGTTACTATGCATTATGTGGTGCAAAATGTAAATGTACTGTGATACTGGAGGGGTGCAGAACTAATTTTTATATGCTCTCACAGTAAGAATGGTTACAAGAATGCTTTATGGAAAGCTTCATAGCGTTCTGTTGTTTGTAAATTTTTAGTAAAATTTTCCAAAACTGAAGTCACAGCCACATGAGAAGAAAGTCCACATGACCTGGATTCATATACAAAATGAAATATTTCATTCAGCTATGAATTGTGCATAGTTAAATTGCCAGGAAAGTGGAAATAATGTGAAAGGTTTAAGACAACACTCTTTGTAACACAGCCTGTCATTCACTCTTCTTTCTTGCTGAGTGAGCTATGCACCCCATAGCAAACTGCCTTGTTTCTTATGCAGTCAAGTTATTTACCCATTCTCGTTAAATCATATATAGTTTTTGTGTGACACTGCATGGCACAACACACAAGTATTCTTACTAATTTAACTGTGGTATAATGAACACAGGAAGTAGTTTTTGCCCTTGGAGGTTTCTTTCATGATCCTTTGAGGCCGCTTTTGCATGATCAAAATTCATTTGTATGATCATAGAAACTATTATTAATATAAAAGATTGGCTGTCCTATGTATAGCCAAACAACTACCCCTTAAATGTATAACAAAGCCTGCTTCTTCTGAAAAGTTGTTTTCACAATTAACTGAGAAGACGGCAAAAGGCATTAACTTCCTGTGAGGCATAATTTAGAAAACATATATATATATATATTTTTAACACAAGTAACAGCTGTTGGTAAACCAATATTTCATTATAACTGCACTGGAATCTTACGTATCTCAGGAAACGAAAATTTATAGCCTTGTCACGACACTATTCTTAACAGTTTGTTTTTTCCCCCAGTATGAGCTGCGTACTCGACAACAAATGCTATTTCTCGTAAGCAATGGCAATGTTTAGCTTCTCTCAACGGTTATACATGATGGTTTATGGAATGTGTAACGGAAATACTGCATTTATTATTTCGGTGTATAACATTTTATGCTACCTATTTGGTCCTCGATAGAATAAGCAGATCAATCACAGCATGGTCAAGAAACAGGTAAAATCCAATAAGCTGAGAATCCGTACGATTTATTTACTTCTACGTAATTTATAAATACATTTCCATTTCTCCGTTACAGTGTACGTGGATAACAGCCACCTTTCTTTCACATTACGGTCACATATCAGCGGATCACACTCGTTTCAGGACGATTCAGCAGACACGCACCGACGTTTTAACATACACTCCAGTGTGGTCCGAAAACTTTCACGTAACTCGACTCGACCACGGATCTCGATACTCGACAAGTGTGCAGCGCGTTTGCTTATACGTCATTTTGACGTCACTTCCGAGTGGTTTTGGACCACAATGATGTGTGTGTTAGGCTTCCCGACGCAACCCTGTCTCGCTAAGAGGTAACGTGCGAGCTGCCATCTACCGACGACGCTGAACAAGTGCCGCGTGCAGCGCTCGTAACGAGTCGATTTCAAATAGCAAACAGAAGTTTCGCAAGGAAGAAATGACTGTAACAAACCTCCACAACAACGACCTTTCCAATTTTGCTAACAAAATAGCTATAAGCTCCCGTGGAACTTAACTGTTTCTGACATGCGTAATACGCACCCAACAACATTTGTAGTAACATATAATATTTGTGGCCAACAAATCTGTTGCAAGCTATTAGGCTAGGGAATCAGATTTCAAGACATCAATTTTTGGAGGACGTGACCGCAGATACGTGGTCCGTCCCGCAACATTGAATTTAACGTAATGTCGTTGAAAGTGGAGAATCGACTCTTCGAAACTATAGGTCGGGGAAATGAGCATTCCTGTATATTGAACTGCTTCTTAGTTCTTACTTGAGACTTTCACATCTACGGTTATAAATCGCGAAAATAGCGTTGGTAGAGTGCGTTAACTGTAATTTTAAGCTGCGTCTAAGAATTGCAGTTACCGGAAGAAGCACTCGCAGAAATCACTGATACTGAAAAGTCACAGTTTAGCCCATCCCTACACATAGCGAAGTTCTATTTCCCGCGCATTCAGTTTACGTGTGGGACGCTCCCCCGTCTCGCTAAGAGGTAACGTGCGAGCTGCCATCTACCGACAACGCTACATAAGTATCACGTGCCGCCTGAGGCAGTGCTCATAGCAAGTTGATTTCATACAGCAAACAGAAGTTTTTCAAGGAAGAAGTGACAGTAATAAGCCTCTATAGCTACAAGGTTTTCAGTTTTGCTAACAAAATAGCTATAAGCTCCCGTGGAACATAACTGTTTCTGACATGCGTAATACGCACCCAACAACATTTGTAGTAACATATAATATTTCTGGCCAACAAATCTGTTGCAAGCTATTAGGGTAGGGAATCAGAATTCGAGATATCAATTTTTGGAGGACGTGACCGCAGATACGTGGTCCGTCCCGCAACATTGAATTTAACATAATGTCGTAGAAAGTGGAGAATCGACTCTTCAAATCTATCCGTAAGGGATGGAGGTGCCGTATTGTCTTTCATCCTGGTGTGCACTGATTTGAAAGTAAATATTAATAAATATTTCGCATATTGGTGTAAAGATTTAATAGCGATGAGGGCCTACAGTCCGGTTACATAGCGTAATGGCGAAGGTACTGACATCCCATGCAGTTCAAATCTCGTGATATACACTTATTTATTATTAGATCTCTATCGAAATGAGTTTGATCATTATTTTTATTCAATTAATTGGTTTAAATGTATTTTTTATCATTTGCCAGTCATATTTATCATCGTATAAGGTTCATCATTTGCACTCATATTTCTACCTATTCGCCTTTTTCATTTGGAATCATAGTTCATGTGATTTTGATTATTGGTATTATTAATTTCGATTTAATTACTTTCATTTTGTCATCTGACTTCTCATCAGTGTTATTGCATTCATCATTTATGTCTCTCATTTTGCCTGAATTTCGTTTTACTTATAATCCCTGCTTTCGTTTAAATCATTATCTATGTTAATTTGTAAATAGCGCAATAAGAATGTATATTTTGAATGTTTCTATGACGATAGCCATCCAAATAGATGTAAATCTTTTAACGAAATATACATTCTTGAATCCATTGCACAGTCATATAAATAGATTATTTCATCGTCAATAAAGTTCTTCTGGGTTTGAGGCCCCATTGTCATCTGTAAAATTCCGACGTTTCGACGACTGTTGCAAAGCGCCTTTCTCAGGGTGTATTGCTAAATTTACAGATGACAATGCGGCCTCAAACTCTGAAGAATTTTATTGACTGTGACAACGGCCGGAGAAGCCTACGTTTACAGATTATTTCATCATTTGCTTTCTGCTTTTAACCCACAGATCTTCATCTTCAAATGTTAAAACATAATGATATATACATAAAATTAACTAGATTCACATGCACGAAGATTCCAAGTGCAAAAAACCAAAGGAAGAAAAAATAAGAGCAAATGAAATTAAAACGTTGATTAAATTAATGTGACCAATGAATAGAAAAATTACATTTACACCAATTAACTGAATAAAAATAATGATCAAAGTCATTTCGATGAAGGTTTAAAATAGAAATAAATTAAGTACATCTGCCGAGATTCAAACCAACAACACACTGTATGTGAGGTCGATACCTTCACCATTACACTATGCAACCACTATGTGAAGCGCTTTCATTTTTAAATGTATAGATCATGACACGAAATTCTGAATCTTTATTTCGTCCATTACTCGCAAATGAGGGCCCACCAGGGTGAATGGTTGCAGGGTGTGATTTCCTTGGACCTTTACCTGAATCACTGCATAGATTGTTTCAAAAAGTCTGTCC
This sequence comes from Schistocerca nitens, assembly GCF_023898315.1. Taxonomy (NCBI): domain Eukaryota; kingdom Metazoa; phylum Arthropoda; class Insecta; order Orthoptera; family Acrididae; genus Schistocerca; species Schistocerca nitens. Next base: position 293,236,893 of record NC_064616.1, on the reverse strand, counting down.
CACTGGTGGGAACCTCTCCTTACAGGCAAGGTTGGACAGTGAGGATGGACATGTCAATTTTTTCAGAGGATGAGGCCACGCATGAGTGCTCTGTCCCATAATACTGAATCTAAGCAAGGTTGGAATATGATGAACTGTTTCTCTCCATCTACCTTTCATCCATTTTTATCTACATTATACGTATATGTGCTCACTGTATGTTCTGCTCATTTTATTTCTTCCGTTTGGTTATAATTTAGAGACTGCAATTATATGCATTTGCATGTTGCATATGCATTTAAATATTTGACTCCTTTCCACCGATCATTGAAGATTTTAACTAAAAACTAGTGACGATGCATATTTTCGTTGTATGTTTACAATATTTTAAAAATTTAGCTGGGAGGTCTATAGCTCGATCTGGTTTTGATGTCTCACAGATTGACCGAGACCTAGAACTGCGTGCAATCGCTGAGAGGCCACTGCCTAGCGAAATCATTACAGAAGAGGAACAGGAACAAGCAGACAGTCAATGCTCCTGTTCCCGCGCCCCCAGTTAATCCTCTACACTGTCATACCATGACTTCGTTGTGTGTCGCCGAAATACTAGCGCAGTTCCGCCAGCTAGTGAATTTCTCCTCGTTGTTCTCATACCAGTGCTCCTCAGTGCCCTCCAAGTACAAAAATACGTAAGCCAAACACACGGTGTCACCCCATTTGTTAAATTTGGCTATACGTTCATATACCTTCAGCCACTTGTTTGGATCTTGACCATCGTCACAGAGAACCCGGAAGGAAGTCTCATGTGGGGGCGACAGTTGCTGTCGCCATAACGTCCTCTTCTTCTTCTTCTTCTGTCTCCTATCTATTGAATATGGCTCGAACTCTGGTTTCTCGCCACGTAAACGGCGGCTTTGTTGTGGCCTGATGGGAGCCACTGTGTCGTTGATGATGTGCGCTATCACAAGTTCCAATACCCGGCGCCTCCACCAGAAGACAACAGACAGATCTTAGCCGACGCCAACCCCGGGACGACGAAGATGAACAACAAGTAGTGGGTGGAGGACGTCGTAGGTCACCACCGCCGCAGACTAGCCACTGGAGAGGACGCTCCCCAACACGCAGATCAAGGTCTCCATCGCCGTTTAGAAGCTCCAGCCGATCACCTAGCCGCCGCAACCTGGAAAACCAAAGGGTGCGACCTTCCTTGGAGGTGAGGCCGCCGAAGAGAGAGATTCTTCACTGTCGATCACTACAAAAATGATAGGAAACTACATAGATATCCTCTTGAATATCCGACCAGCCCAAGCTCTTGTGAACTCTGGTGCATCATATTCAGTCATTTCCGAAAATCACTGTCGCCAGTTTGCAGATAACCGATGCAAAAAACGTCTCTGCTGAGGGTGGCAAATGGGAAACCTACAGGAAGATGTACCATTTGTGTGGGTATAAGTGGCCATACACAACCCTGAGAATTCAACATCTTCCAAGAGTGTAGTCATGACGTCATTCTCGGATGGGACTTTCTGAAGGCTTTTCAGGCAATTATAGATTGTGGTCACTTGAAGATTATGCTAGATGAGATGAGATACTGTGGACAGGCATATGTACATCAGAGTGTGTGGAGAATATGTGTGCTGGATGAAGTGTTCATTCCTGCAGTCAGCGCTAGAAAGGTAAATGTCATGTGTCATGCCATGCATCAATCCATGGATCTTGTAGAGGAATGTAAGAGAAGTATACCAGTGAATAACTAAGTCATCCCAGCCTCTGTTGTCTCATTTAAGAGCGGGTTCGGTGAACTGTGGATAGCTAACTGTCGCCAAGAATCATCGAAGACGCATGTGTGTAGCAAATGCTGAGCCATTAATTGAAGAACAGCTCACCGTCATAGAAACCTCCCATGCCGAGTCTATGAGCGAAATTAGCATTAGCACTACCACCAAGAGACAAGATCTTCTAGCTCGACTATCGCCAGATCTCACTAAGGAACAGCAGAAGAAGCTACTTGCCATTCTTCAAGAGTTCTCTGAATGCATCAATCCACAGGTGAAGAGCAGATTAGACAAATCGACGGTGAAGCACCGGATTACCACTGGAGACCATCAATTAACAAGCCAGAAAGCATACCGTGTGTCAGCAACGGAACGTCAAATAATTGGCGACAAGGTAGAGAAAATGATGAAGAATGACATCCTGCTGCCTTCGCACAGCCCATGGTCGTCACCAGTGGTTCTCATCAGGAAAAGCATGGAAGTTGACGCAATTGTGCTGATTACAGGAAGCTTAATAGAATAACTAAAAAGGTCATTTACCCTCTTCCACGAATTGAGGATACACTAGATTGCCTGAATGGGGGGTAAGTTTTTCTCAGCTATGGACATGTACTCGGGATACTGGCGAATCGAAGTAGATGAGGCTGATCGTGAGAAAACTCCATTCGTCTAATTAGACCTTCCTCTACGTGACATTATTTTGGTGGAGGTACAGCTGGCCCATTTGCAAATTTCGACAGTAGCTCTGTGGAAGGCCATTCACAGTTTTTACAGACCATCATTCACTTTGTGTGTTGACAGATCTTAGGGATGCAACAGGACGACTCATAAGGTGGGCGCTACATCATAAACAGTGTGATATTACCAGAATGTACAAAAGGGGAAGAAACCACCAAGCTGCCAGCTGTTTCTCAAGAAATCCTGTGCAAGACCATCAAGACTTTGATGAAGATAGTGACTGTGTGGCTGCACTCCAGGATCTCTCTGCTGAGCAGAAGAAGGACGCCAAGATATGTAAAATTATGCTTGCCTTAAATCGGTTAGAGGATGTGAAAGGACAATTAAAGATAGTTAATGGATTATTTGGATCCGTTTGGAAAGAGGTGGCTACCAGTGATTCCTAAACACATTCGCTTATACGTTCTACAGAAATTCAATGACACACCTGAGGCCAGACATTCAGGATTTATTAACACATAGCATAGAATCCACAAGAGATTTTTCTGGCCAGGTTTATTTAGGAGTGTCCGTCATTGTGTCGCACTGTCGAGAGTGACAGAGGAAAAAGGCAGCTGATCAGAAACCACTTGGCCAACTTATACAAATTCCACCAGCCGAAACGCCTTTCCAGCGTTTTGGGATTGACCTCCTTGGACGATTTCCTACGTCTGCTAGTGACAATAGTCGGATTATTGTTTGCACTGATTATCTGGCACGCTACGCCATTACAAAAGCCGTGAAAACAGCCAAAGCATCCGAGGTAGCTAAATTCATAGTGGAAGACAATGTATTAAAACACGGTGCCCCAAGGTCGTTAATTACGGATCGAATCTTCTGACAGAGGTAAACCTTGCTGTACGTGGTGCCCTCTGGTGGTGTGTTCAGGGCTTCCGTGTTGTGTGGTGTATTGGGTTCAGTTTGGTGTTGCTGTTTGTTCTGGCTGGTTCTCTTTTAGGCTGTGTGTGGAGAGGCATTGTGTTCAGTGAGTAGTATGGCACAAATTACCAAATTTATTGAATTATAGACGGTAAATTAATATTTTTCAGTCAATATGATGAGCTTGTGGTAGAAGTTTTTATCATGTTATTATAAGTGAGATGTAATGATTGTTTGGCAGAACTTTAGGAAGGCCATTAATTTTTCTGTGAATGTATGAGCACCCGATCAGTGCGAAAAACAGCTCCCATACTTAACTAACTACTCAAAATTAGATACTGTAGTCTCTGTTGCATCTATCATGTTTTAATGTTTCTTAAACGTAATAGATAAAACTACAAATGTTGTAGAAAACTTGCTAAACCTGTGTATACATCGCAAAATGTACTATGGGTTCAAATCTGAGGTCTTATTGAGGAAAATTTACTGGCAAAAGTATACAAAATAGATACATTTATGTATTGTGTTTTGGTTGCTTAATCGATTGAAAGTGGAAGGTACTGCTCACATATGCAGTATAACAAATAGCGTCTGATTCAAACAATATTCTTGGTCTTTATTCGAGTTCTTTAACACTGTGATATCAGAAAAGCTCATTCTTACGGAAACTGACATGCCGTGTCTATATGTTAATTTGTAGTTAGGTTCCTGTTAAGGTGCTGATAGTTTTCCATTTCTACAGTAGTACAATTTGCACATACTTTTCCAGGAGGAACTTCAAAGATACTTGTCACCTAGCTCCAAAAACATTGGCAAGTATGTCATAAGAATGTTACGATGTCGTTCTTGTGGTCTTCAGTCTGAACACTATAATGCGGCTTTCCTTACTAGTGTGTTCTGTGCAAGCCTCTATATATCTATGTAACTACTGCCGCCTACATCCATTTTAAAATGGTTAATGTAGTCTAGCCTTGGTGTCCCAATATAATTTTTATCACCCACAGACTCGTCCAGTGTCAGACTCGTGACTCTTTGGTGCCTCACGATCAAACCAATCAATGCACTGCTAGGAAGTTTCATATCAGTGCACACTCCACTGCAGAGTGAAAATCTCACTCGGGAAACATCCCCCAGGCTGTGGCTGAGCCATGTCTCCGCTATATCCTTTCTTTCAGGAGTGCTAGTTCTGCAAGGTTCGTGGGAGAGCTTCTGTAAAGTTTGGAAGGTAGGAGGTGAGGTACTGGCGTAAGTAAAGCTGTGAGGACGGGGCGTGAGTCGTGCTTGGGTGCCTCAGTTGGTAGAGCACTTGCCCACGAAAGGCAGAGGTCCCGAGTTCGAGTCTCGGTCCGGCACACACAGTTTTAATCTGCCAAGAAGTTTCAGTGCATTGTTATTTTGGAAAGGTTGGGTATTTTTTTCTCAGGAAGGCATCAATTGAATTTTTCCTAATTTAGATGTATTTTGTATTTAGTTTTGGTGGATTTAATTGTTATGGTGTTCAGTTTCACTGCAGTGATCTTGTGGTCACAACTACATCTATGCTCTGCAAGCCATTATGATCAAAGTGGTTTGTGTACAACTGTCACTTCCTACTTTTTCTACTCGAGTTGCGTATGATTCACGGGAAGAACAATTGCTGTTAAGCCTCTGTGTGGAATCAAATCTCTCTAATTATATCTTGGTGGTCTTTTTGTGAGACAAATATGGGAGGAAGCAGTATATTGATTGACTCCTCTAGGAATGGTACATTCTTGGAATTTTATCTTGCAGGGTCTCTGACTGGAGTCTCCATGACACTTTCATGCTTACTAAATGAACCTGTAACCTGTACTCTTCTGTGTCTCTTCTGTTTTCTCAATCAATCATATCTGATGTGGATCCCAGATGATGATCGGTATTCAAGCATTGATTGAACAAATGTTTTGTAAGCTACTTTCTTTGTTGATTGACTCCATTTCCTGATGGTTTTTCCAATGAATGTGTGTGGCATCTGCCTTACTGTGATTAATTTCATGTGGTTGTTCCACTTCAGATCACAGTGTAAGCATACTTTTAGATATTTTGTGGGAGTAATGGCTTCCAGTTATTGTTGTGTAGATGTGTAGTCATAAAATAAGGTTTATTTCTCTGCATTAACAATATGTTTCATTTGTTTATGTTGAGGTCAGTTACCACTCCCTGCACCAAGCATCAATCATCAGCAGATCTTCCTGCGTTTTACTGATTCCTGTGTCAAGAGGTTCTCAGTTACCTAAGGATTGTATGTCACTAAGAGCTCTAGTATGTTATCACAACCTTTTGCACTTGGTGTGGGCATCCAAACTACCTGCTGAAATCAATTTTCAGAAATTTCATAAAATGTTTTGTGCCTACCATTTCCTTGAAACATGTATTTTGACAGCATACCGATAGTAGACTTAAGCCACCACCTGCTATAATTGTGAGAGTTGCATCTCTAATAGAGATGAAACTCAGATTTTTCTTGAACCTATCAGCAACTACATTGTCTTTGTCAGTGGTCAGTAAAAGGAACCAATTATTAACAATATTATGAAACACTCTCCTCACCATAAAGATGACATGGTCAATTGCAGAAAGGTGTGTAGAGGACCTAGGAAATATTAAGACCCTGATACCTCCACCACATGATGCTGGTCAAGGAATCTGCAGCCTGCAGAATTGGTGTTAACTCTGATTCAGACCATCGACAATTTCACAAACATATCAGTTGAAACAAAACTAAATCACTCCTAGGTTTATAAAAAATTCAATTCAAGGTTTTGCAGACATAACCAAAGGAGGGTAAAAATTACAATTAAACCAAACTTGGATGCCTTCAGTACTTCATTAATTTATCTTCAGAATTCTGCTCTATGGCATCTTCACTTGTGCAGAATAGTGTGTGTCCAAAGGTACCTAGAAAATCCAGAAGAGCAGCAGCAAGCTCATTATTATTAGTGTTTGACTCCAAGGTATTGATTTAGGCTGTATAGAAAAGTTTAGACTAAGTAACCTCTTAACTTATTTCTGAATACAGATATATTCTTTATACATTTTGTCCTGTGTGTTAGTTTACTACAGTAGCAGTTAGTGGAGCTTTTTCAAGGGGATTCACTGGAAAATGGACTACAGTTTCGAATAACTAATATAACAAAGCTAAAAATGAATAACAAAAGAAATGCTGTGTGAAAATACACTTGCCTTAGATGAACATATGAAGAAAACAATCTCCTCCCCTTAAAAGCAGCAAAGCTGTCAATAGTGCATTCATTGAAGTTGGTGATGCTGCATACAAAGCCTGTTTCGATGTAAAACACTGCTAGTGCTATTAGCTACTCTTGACTCATAGTACTTTGCAGAAAAGTTTCTGTTCAGGGTAGAGAAAGATCACTCCACCTAAGATGTTGTCATCGGTAAGGTAGCAGTCACTTTGAGGAGTTTGTGTTTCACTAAAAAGCTTCTGCTAGGCTCAGTTGGATGAACAGGAATTTCAGAAATGGAACAGTACCTGTGACGAATTCTAAACCCATCCTTGTGTACAGTATCTGCAGGCCCCCTTCTCAGCTTATTTCATTCAAGGAAGAGAGATATCTCAAAACACCTCTTCAGCACTGTTTGCGGAAATTGACTTGTGTATGCAATGAACTTTACAGAACTAGAGAATTTTCAGTGACAAGATACTCAGTGAAGTGAAAGCACTCACCAGCTTGAGTGACAAAAGTATCACACACTTCTTTTGCAGCAACAGGTTTTGGAAGTTTGCTTTCTTGTCTCTCTCTTCGCAGAATATGGCAGCTCTCTGCATGTGGCAGTTGTCAATTACTCTACCTTGGATATCTTGTGTGGCTGTTTTGAAATGTTCTGCCGCTTGTTAAGGATCAGCTTATAATTGTAATTGATGATACAATATGTCAGTGTGTAAAATCAGATTCAACTTATGGGCCTAAGAATGAACAAAATAGCCATGATTAAAATGCTCTTTCAGAAGATCCTCTATATCTGAAAAATGACCACTCATAACAGCTGCTTCTTCTTAGCTCTCAGAAATAACTTTGTCTGAATTATTCACTATATCCAATAAATTTTACTAATCTTTTTGCATCATGTTCATAAGGAGTCAGAAAAGTTCATAACCTCTGTACAGGTTTAATCTTGGACATAATGTACCAGATAACCACAACATACCATGAAATTCTTCAAATGTCAGTTGTCTCATCTGCAATAACTGACACAAAATCAGCAGTTGCAGCAATTTCCGTTCTTACTTGGTCATGATAAACCTGTAACATACAGGAAAGTAAATAATTTTGATGTGTTTCCAAGTGCCTTTGGAAACGGCAGCCTTTGAAAGGTTATTCGGCAGTGAAATTTATAAGATTATGGGAAATTACTGCATTTGATGAATCAATATGTTTATGTACATCTACATGGATACTCTGCAGATCACATTTAAGTGCCTGGCAGAGGGTTCATAGAACCACCTTCACAATTCTCTATTATTCCAATCTCGGGTAGCGTGTGGAAAGAACAAACATCTATTTCTGATTTCCCTTATTTTATCATGGTGATCATTTCTCCCTATTTAGATTGGTGTCAACAAAATATTTGTGCATTCTGAGGATAAAGTTGGTTATTGGAATTTCGTGAGAAGATTCCGTCACAACGAAGAATGCCTTTCTTTTAATGATGTCCAGCCCAAATCCTGTATCATTTCTGTGCCACTCTCTCCCATATTTCATGATAACACAAAACCTGCTGCCCTTCTTTGAACTTTGATGTACTCCGTCAATCATATATCGAAAGGATCCCACACCATGCCGCAGTATTCTAAAAGAGGACAGACAAGCGTAGTGTAGGCAGTCTCCTTAGTAAATCTGTTAAATTTTCTGTGTGTCCTGCCAATAAAGCAGTCTTTAGTTTGCCTTTCCTACAACATATTCTATGTGTTCCTTGCAATTTTAGTTGTTCTTAATTGTAATGCCTACGTATTTAGTTGAATTTACGACTTTTAGATTTGACTGATTTATTGTGTAACCGAAGTTTAACGAATTACTTTTAGCACTCATGTGGATGACCTCACACTTTTCGTTATTAAGGGTAACTGCCAATTTTCGCGTCATTGTGGTATCTGTTCTAAATTGTTTTGCAATTTGTTTTGATCCTCAGATGACTTCATTAGTCGATAAATGACAGCATCATCTGCAAACAACCTAAGACGGCTGCTCAGATTGTTTCACAAATTGTGTATATAGAGGAGGAACAGCAAAGGGGCTATAACGCTACCTTGGGAACGCCAGAAATCACTTCTGTTTTACTCGATGACTTTCTGTCACTCATGGGGGATTGTCATGGAGAGGCTGAAAAACCTAAATTGTTAGACCCTTGGAAATAGACACCAACTATCCAGTGAAACTCTGCTTAAAAAAATTCAAGCACAACTATTCAATACCCTCAGGGGGCTCAGCATTAGTTGCTGGGTATGGGCTTGGCGACCCCGGGGTCTCTGAGCTGGCGACTGGGAAGTGCCACCAGTCCTCAATACCATAACCTCTGAGCATGCTTAAACGACCACCGTAAGGCGCGATGGTGGAATGTTGTGTGGTACAGATCCTGGTTATCTTGGCTTAACTGCATGGGTTGCGAGGATGGTATAAACCTCTATAAAAAAAAAACCTCTATCTCAAGGTGTGCTGCGCACCGAGGAGGCACATGGCTGTTGAGGTTGAACAGTTGCTAGCAGGCGACCTCTGGGGAACCTGCCACCCTCCGGTTTTATTAGGCTTACCCAGGCTAGCGGGGCTCTGTCAGGGTGGACATCCCTTCTCCTAGCTGCTCGCGGGACGACCATGAAAAGAAATACGAATAGTGTGCAAGCACAGGTCTCTAAGAGAGGAAAGTTGAATGCTTTACAGTATGACCCCCAAGGGAAGGGAACGCTTCCCTGTCCACACCAGGTGAGGAAAGGTGGTCTAAATTACCTGGTGAGACGTATTCTCCTTGATTTCTGGTTTGCAGCCGAACAGATGGGCACACATTTCTGACCACTAAGCCTCAGTTTTTTGTGGAAAATTTAGAGGTCTGGAGCAGTCCTCATACAGACAGCATCCCCAGCACAGTCAGAGGCATTGTTCGCTTGTGGCAAGCTCGGTGATGTTTCAGTCTCCATTACGCCTCATAAGAGCCTCAATATGGTTCAGGGACTTATTTTTCATCATGACCTGTTGTTGCAGTCTGATAACGAGCTCCGTGCAAATCTGGAACGCCGCAGTGTCCACTTTGTACGACGTATCTTCAGGGGACGTAAAGATAGTAGGGTCACCACCAGTGCCTTAATCTTGGCTTTTGAGGGTGACACCCTGCCCGAGAAGGTCAAGGTGATGATACATCGATGTGATGTTAAGCATTACGTCCCTCCTCCCATGTGCTGCTTCAACTGCTGGAGGTTTGGCCATATGTCATAGAGATGTGATGCCAACCCTACCTGTCGGGATTGTGGACGTGCCTCCCACCCAAACGTCCCATGTTTGCTGCCCCCTGTTTGTGTCAACTGTGGACAGAAACATTCACCTTTCTCGTCAGACTGCATAGTTTATCAAAAAGAACGGAAGATTATGGAGTATAAGACCTTGGACAGGGTCACTTACACAGAGGCTAAATGCAAGTACGTTCGACTTCACCCTGTGCGCATTTCATCGACTTACGCTGCAGAAGCTTCGATGTCACTATCCCTGGTGATGAGCCCCCAAGCTCAGCAACCTTTCGTGGGTCATCCACCCCGGCTGTCTATTCCTGCCCCCCTGGTAGTTGGGGAACACCCTCTTCCGTTGCTCCCCTGTTTTCAACATCAAGAGTAACAACCCCTCCTTCTTTGGGGCTTCAGTCACCACCTCTGCGCCGGAGAAGTGCCCGCCTCCTCTGGATCCCCTTGGTGCCCTCCCTTCCACGGTTACTGCCCCTCCAGATGTCAGCCAGTGGCTGAGGGCCGTAGGGCTTCCAGATCTTCCTCGGTCCATGAGACTGGATCAGAAAAGCACACCCAGCCTGATAAACCGAAGGAAAAACAGAACCCTACCAAAAAGAAGAAAAAGCAAAAGGAGGAGATAGAGACAGAAAAGGAGTTCACCACTGCACCTGAAGTTGATGTGGAGTGTTTAGCGTCCACTCAGGAACTAGATGTTGCTCGACTCACAGCTCCTATGGAAGTTGATCAGGCTACTTCACAATCGGTGGCGGCGAGCACTTCTAAGGCGTGACCTATCCCCTCCCCTCCGCCCCCCTCAGGTTCTTTCATGTCTCCATAGTCAGATACCCTTATCCTTCAATGGAATTGCTGTGGTTTTTTCCACCACCTTGCTGAGTTGAAGCAGCTTTTGTGTCGCTTCCCTGCCACTTGTCGGCCCTACAGGAAAACTGGTTTCCTGTTCGGCGGACCGCCTTCCTCTGTGGCTACCGGGATTACTATAAGAATTGCGTAGAATACGACGTGGTGTGTGGCAGTGTCTGTGTTTATGTTCTTGCCACTGTTTGTAGTGCCCCAGTGCCACTTGACACGGCTCTCGAAGCTGTGTCTGTTAGAATCCGGGCAGGAATGGAGCTTACCATCTGTTCCCTCTACCTTCCCCCAGATGAGGTTGTCCCTCTTGCTGACCTAGCTGTCTTGTTTGCCCAGCTCCCCCCGCCATTCCTCCTTTTGGGGGACTTTAATGCCCACCACCCTCTATGGGGTGGGGCCCAGATCTCGGGCCAGGGTAGGAACATTGAGGCTCTCTTGGCACAGCAGGACATTTCCCTCCTTAACACTGGTGCTGCCAGATATTTTAGCTTGACTTATGGCACATACTCGGCCATTGATCTCTCTCTTAGTAGCCCAGGTCTTTTTCCATACCTCAGTTGGAGGGTCCACGACGATCTGTGGTAGCGACCACTTTCCTATCCTGGTTTTTCTTCTTCACTTCCAACCCCTTGACCAGCTGCCACGATGGTGTCTTCATGGAGCCGATTGGCCAGGCTATACCTCAGCAACTGTGGCCATTGGTTCACTTCCTGTTGACATTGATTTGGCAGTGGACGAGGTCACTATGGCCATTGTTTCTGCTGCCGACGCAACTGTCCCCTATTTGTCAAGTACCCTAAGGTGTATGTCAGTCCATTGGTGGACACCAGAGATTGCAGAAGCTATCTGGGACCGCCGGCGAGCCCGGCAACGACACCGGCGCCATCCTCCGCTAAAGAATCTGGATGCATTTAAACGGCTGCGGGCCTGGGCTCGGCGGTTAATCCGGCGGTGCAAACAGGACTGCTGAGAACGATATGTTGCCACCATAAGTTCTCGCACCTCCCCATCTCAGGTGTGGTCGCGGGTTCGTTGCATTTTTGGGTTTCGCCCTAATGCATCTGTCCTTTGCCTTTCTCTTCGGGGTACACTTTTTACTGACCCAATCGCCATCGCTGAACATAGGGCAGAGTACTTTGCTCGTATTTCCGCGACAGCAGGCTACGGTGCAGAATTCCGCACCATTAAAGAGCACGCTGAGCATACGCAGTTGTAGTTTCACACGCACCATTGAGAATGATACATTAGCCCGTTTAGTGAATGGGAGTTCCAAAGTGCACTTACACCTTGCCCTGATACCTCTCCAGGTCCAGATGGAATTCACCACCAATTTCTTCGCCATCTCTCAGAGCACTGTCATGGTGAAATACTCGCCCTGTTTAACCACATCTGGACCGAGGGCATTTTCCCAACTCGTTTGCAGGAAAGCGTTACCATCCCGGTGCTGAAACCTGGTGCAGATCCGCTGGTGGTTGATAGCTATCACCCTATCAGCCTTACCAACGTTATGTGCAAACTCCTGGAAGGGATGATGAGTCGGTGGCGATCCTCAAAGCTCGGGGCCTCCTGGCCCAGCAACAGGGGGGCTTTAATCAGGGCCGCTCAGCGATCAACATTTTAGTCTCGCTAGAGTCGGCTATTCGCACAGCTTTTACCCGGCGAGAACATGTAGTTGCTGTTTTCTTTGATCTTAAGAAGGCATACGATACCACCTGGCGCCATCATATCCTTGCTATGCTGCACGGATAGGGCTTACAGGGTCCACTTTAGAGTTTTCTACGGAATTTTCTCTCCAATCGCTCTTTTCGGGTTAGAGTTGGCACCTATTTTAGCTCTGCTTATATTCAGGAGAACGGTGTCCCACAGGGCTCGGTTCTCATTGTTCCCCTATTTTTGATGGCATTAACGGTCTTGAGGCTGCAGTCGGCTCTTCGGTCTGTTCCTCTATATGCTGATGACTTACGTCTTTATTACAGTTCCCCAAGCATCAGTGTCTCTGAACGGTGGCTGCAGGGAGCTATCCATAAGGCACATTTTTGGGCATCTAACCATGGTTTTCAGTTCTCAGCCTCCAAGACCCGAGTGATGCATTTCTGTCGCCGTTGAATGGTCCACCTCCATCCAGAGCTCTACCTTGCCAATGAACTCCTACATATTGTGGAGATGCATCATTTTCTTGGAATGCTGTTTGATGCTCAGCTCACTTGGACATCTGATCTTTGCGAGCTTAAACAACAGTGCTGGCAGCACCTCAACATCCTTTGCTGCCTCAGCCACACTGTTTGGAGGGCTGCACGAACAACCCTCCTACAGCTCTACAAGGCCTTAGTCCAGTCCTGTCTCGACTACGGGAGCGTGGTGTACTACTCAGCAGCACTTTCAACGTTGCAGATCCTCAACCTGATTCTCCATTGTGGCGTCAGACTGGCGACAGGTGCCTTCTGCACTAATCCGGTGGCTAGCCTTCTTGTAGAAGCTGGAATCCCTCTCCTACGATTCTGCTGACAACAGTTGCTTGTGTCTCACATCACTCGCGTCCATGCCTCGCCTGACCACCCAAACTGCAGGCTCCTATTTCCATCTTCTGCAGTCCCCTACCAACGATAGCGGCCTAGGTCGGGTCTCCCGATCGCGGTCTGCATTCATTCCCTTCTCTCGTCACTAGTCCTTTCGCCTTCCTCCATCCTTCCTGCCCTTTTCTTCTAGTCCTCCTTGGTACCTCCCTCGCTTGCGGCTTTGCTTGGATTTGTGCTGTGACTCCAAGTCCTACGTTCCACCTGCCAGTCTTCGTCAACAATTCATCGCTCTTCTTGCCTCATTTCGCGATGCAGATGTAGTCTACACCGATGGTTCTGTGGTCGATGGATGCACTGGGTTTGCTTTAATCGACAGCGACTACGTTGAGCAGTATTCCCTGCCTTGTGGGAGCAGTGTTTTCACTGCGGAACTGGTTGCTCTTTATCGTGCACTCGCTCACCTTTCCTCCTGCCCTGGGGAGTCATTTGTCATATGCAGTAACTCCCTGAGTGGATTGCAAGCACTCGGCCAGTGTTTTCCTCGGGACCCTTTGGTGCACAGTATTCAAGATGCTGTTTTTGCTCTTGCAGAGTGTGGTCGTTCAGCAACGTGTGTGTGTCTCCCGGACCACATCAGCATTCCAGGAAAGGAAGGTGTTGATAGGTTGGCCAAGCAGGCCACCACTATGCCACCCCTAGAGCTTGGTCTCGTGGAAAGAGACCTCCGGTCAGCCCTACATCGCAAGGTCCGCGATGTCTGGACCTCTGAATGGTCTGTCTTGAACACGCTAAATAAGCTCCGCATGGTAAAGTCATCCACAGCCATATGGAACTCATCCTTGAGGTGCACGCGTAGGGACTCTGTTGTTCTCTGCCATCTCCGAATTGGACATAGGTGGTTCACCCACAGTTACCTCCTTCGCTGTGAGAACCCGCCCAAGTGTCGCTTTGATGCAGTGCTGACAGTGGTCCATCTTCTGATGGAGTTCCCCCTTTTAGCCCCTTTGCGGCAGTCCTTTAACTTAGCAGTTGCACTTATTTTAATTCTAGGTGACAATGCCTCTATAGCTGACTCAGTTTTACGTTTTATCTGTGCAGCTGCGTTTTATCACTCGCTCTAGTGTGGGCGCTCTCGCGTGATTTCTCAGGCCACACCCACTCCAGCGACTTCTAATTGTGACCTGGATAGCAAAATATGGCCTTTCATGGTAACAAGTTGTGTTGGTTCAAATGGCTCTGAGAACTATGGGACTTAACTACCGAGGTCATCAGTCCCCTAGAACTTAGAACTACTTAAACCTAACGAACGTAAGGACATCACATATATCCATGCCAGAGGCAGGGTTCGAACCTGCGAGCGTAGCGGTCGCGCGGTTCCAGACTGTAGCGCCTAGAACCGTTCGGCCACTTCGGCCGGCAAGTTGTGTTGGTACCTCTATCAACGCTTTCCAGCTGGAGGTTCTTCATTTGTAGTTGAGAGGTTGACCTTTTACCTAATCCATCAACCACTGAAGTCTGTTTTACTCTAGTCAACTATTTGCTCTGCTCCTTTTAAATGTCCTCTGTTCTGTGTTATTGCAGTGTTCATTTTAGCTCTGTACCCCTTGGTGTTCCCTCCCTCTGGGTGCAGAGGTTCCATTTTACTGTGTAGGCCTTTTACAAGTATGTCTGTTTGGAACAGGGGACTGATGACGTCAATGTTTAGCTCCCCATCAAACCCCAAAACCAACCAATTACTAAATGATAAATTTAGAACTATACCACAGCACGCTGTGTATACTTCAGTAGGGACTGCAAAGACAAAGTTGTACTAATTACAGTGCATACTGAGTGCATTTAAGAAATCTTACTTTGCATGCTCTGTATAGCAAAGGAACAGAAAGGAGCCCTGAGTGATACAATGGTAAGTACCTCCACTGTGCACTTTGTTGTTTTGCAGAGTAAAATTGTAGATGCAGATAAATATCGTAGTCATTTTATGTAATAGTAATCATTTTGTGTGTCTGTTTAACCAAGCAGTGCATTGCATCAAGACCCTCTGTGTTTCTGGGCACTAGACTGCGTATCATTTTTGCTATCTCTGATACATTTGTTGGCAGCAGAAAAACACATTCTGTGATACTGGAAATGATCATCATACTTTTTCTCTCACGTTGTTTCTTTTATTTAAAACAAAGGTTTTGGTGTAATGGTATCTTCAAGTTTTGCCTGTACCTAAACACTGTGTTCATTAAAACTGTTACTGACCTCATTTGCCTCCCTATATTTCTTCCCATCTTTTCCTGGCATTGCCTCTTTCCTATAAGAACCTGATGTGGAACTATACTGTCTTCAGAGATGTAACAGGAACCCAAAATTTAATTTTAATAAAATTAAGGTTTTGTTTCACTTCCTAGCACACTGTAAGCTCTTTACGTGTCTTAATAAGTGTCAAAGACTGGCTGTAGCTTGGTTTATGTATCAATTTTTGTATGCCATTTTTACTTCTGTCTGTGGTTTTGTATTATCTTTTGTGATTCATCTCTTCGTATTTTCCATGTTTAGATTTCCAAATACAGCAAAGCATTGAGTATTTATGTTGTAATGTAATGTTGAGCAAAATGAAAGCTGAAATTCTAAATTTCACATTCATAAAACCATTCACACAGAATCAAACATACCATCAGTTCACCATTGGACAGACTCCTATGTGGACAACGTAGCAATATGCATCCTTGGCATAGAGAAACAACTGAAAGAATTGAAAGCAAATAGATAACCAGGTCCAGATGGAATCCCAATTTGTTTTTACAAAGAGTACTCTATGGCATTAGCACCTTACCTAGCTTGCATTTATCGTGAGTCTTTCACCCAGCACAAAGTCCCAAATGACTGGAAAAAAAGCACAGATGACTCCGGTTTATAAGAAGGGTAGAAGAATGGATCTGAAAAATTACAGATCAGTATCCCTAACCTTGGTTTTCTGAAGTATTATTGAAAATATTCTTTGTTTGAATGTAATAAACTTTCTTGAGACTGAGAAGCTCATTTCCATGAATCAGCATGGTTTTAGAAAGCATTGCGCATGCGAAAGTCGGCTTGCCCTTTTCTCACATGGCATACTGCAAACTGTGGATGAAGGGCAACAGGCAGATGCCATATTTCTATTTTTCCCGAAGGCATTTGACTGAGTGCCACACTGCAGGCTGTTAACAGAGGTGCAGCCATGCGGAATAAGTTCAGATACGTAAGTGGTTCAAAGACTTCTTAAGTAATAGAAGAGACGAGGGTATCATCAGAAGTGCCACAGCAAAGTGTGAAAGGATGGCTTTTGTCCTCTGTATACATAAATGATTTGATGGACAGGGTGTGCAGCAATCTGAAGTTGTTTGCTGAGGATACTGTGGTGTAAGTAAGGTGTTGAAGTTGAGTGACTGTTGGAAGATACTAGATGACTTAGACAAAATTTCTAGTTGGTGTGATGAATGGCAGCTAGCTCTAAATATGGAAAAATTTAAGTTAATGAGGATGATTAGGAAGAACATAACTGTAACATTCAGACATAGTATTACTACTGTCCTGCTTGACATGGTCAAGTCATTTAAATATCTGGGCGTAACGTTGCAAAGCGATATGAAATGGAACAAGCATGCGAGTACTGTAGTAGGCAAGGTGAATGGTCAGCTTTGGTTTATTGGGAGAATCTTACGAAAGAGTGGTTCAACTTCAGAGGAGTGTCCTATTTTTGCATAGTGCTAGAGTGTTTGGGATCAGTACCTGGTCGGATTGAAAGGAGTCATTGATGCAATTCATAGGCAGGCTGCTAGATTTGCTACTCGTGGGTTCAAACAACACATTAGTGCTATGGAGATGTTTTAGGAGTTCAAATGGGAATCCCTGGAGGGAAGGTCACATTCTTACTGAGAAACATTATTGAGAAAATGTAGAGAACTGGCATTTTAAGCTGTATGCCACTAACATTGTGCATAAGGACCATGAAACTAAGATAAGAGAAATTAGGGCTCATATGGAGGCATATAGATAGGCGTCCCCCCCCCCCCCCCCTCCTTCTGCCGTATTTGTCAGTGGAACAGGAAAGGAAATGACTAGTAGTGGTAGTAGATGTTGTTCCATCTCTACTTGTGATGGGCAGTAATGCTGGGCCATGACTCGTCCTCCTGGCCTCTTCACACCTAACAAGGACACCCATAACACAATGACCCAATGAAATTGTAATGGATATTACAGTCACAGTAGAACTACAACAATTTCCTTTTTTTATTTGGTCCTTGTTGCTCTCCAAGAAACACACTTCACCACTCTCCAATGCTTCAAGGTTACTTCACATTCTCTCAGAACTGTGTGGCCCCTAGAGGGCATGTGAAGGTATCTTTCTATTGGTTTGCACATACGTCATCCGTGAATGAATTCCCTTCTCTACCACATTGGAAGCAATAGCAATATGGGTGCAAAAGGTCCCAGTGAAAACCATTTGTAATGTTTATCAATCTCCAGGCAGACCATTTATTTACATTGAGGTGACCACCTTAACCCAATAACTCTGTTGCCTCTCCATTTTTTGAAACATGCAGATTTCAATGCATGCCACCTCCTATAGGGAAGTACCCTTTGTCCGGTAGAGGCCTTATTGACCAGCTTCTTTTCGATCATTGATATGCATCTCCTCAATGATAGTACTTTTACCCACTCCAGTGCCAGATAAGGCACATTTTCAGATATTGACCTAATTCTCTCTCTTTCCCCATTTTGTGGCTTCACTATCATGGCTGCCACTTGAAGATCATTGTGACAGTGACCAGTTTCTGATGGTCCTGTCACTTCCTTGCCCCTGCCCCCCTTCCTTCAGGGGGCTCACCACTCTTTGCTGAGTTTGTACTTGGCTACCACGAGGCCCTAGCCTTTGCCATATCCCTTCCCTTTCCGTGCTGCATGTTTGTCCTTCTGTTTGGGGACCATGTCTGGGATATTTTTGGGAATTTATTCTTATTTTTCAGTAGGCAAGCATTAGAACAGTCCCTCATTTGTTTCTTCCTTTCTTCATTCTCTGTCTCATACCTGTCCTCCACTTCGGTGTTTGAGGTTCCTTTATTTTTCTTCCTTCCTGTGCACTCGTGAAGGCCAGCCCATGCACTTGATGTGCAACAGGTAACTTAATAACACACAATTCCCAGCCCTGGGGCAACTGGTTGGGTTCACATGTACCCTCTGATTGCCTGAGTTTGACCTTCCCAAATAGCCAATTGGTCTCTGTCAGTAGTTTCGGAGGTGTGACCTGAGGTGTGAACAGTCGGCTAAGGCAGGAGAGCCCCCCTCAGAGGGTCCCCCCAGTTGGAAGGAGTGCTTCATTGGAAATTTTGGCAACTATGGGGGAATTTTCTCACGGTGAGCCACTCGCCTTCAGCACAGTCTGTGTCTGCTAAATGTAAATGGAATGGGGATAAAGATTTAAAAACTCTTCCAGTCACATCTTGGTTTGTTGTGGTATCACATACTGAAGGAGGTCAGTCCTTTGCTACTGTAAATCAGGTTATTCTTCAGAAAGGCGTAGATGCACTTGCTGGCTCTGTGAAACCTTGATCTTGTCTGCATAATGGGGCTTTGCTTTTTGCAACCAATAGTGATTTTGAAGCCTGGCAACTGCTTACAGCTTCTCTCCTCCATGGTTAACCTGTTTGTGTCAAGGCCCATCAAACATTGAATTTTTTGCATGTGGTTATTTATACTCGGCTGCTTTATTATCTGACCAAGGGAAAAAGCCAAACTTACCTCTCTGATCAGGGTGTCAGTGCAGTGCATCAGGTAATGAAAACAGTTGATGCCACCCCTCAGTTCCTATGGGCACACTTTTTCTCAGTTTCGATCGGCTAGTGGTGCCATCAAAGATCAAAGCAGGCTATGAAGTTGTCAAATTCTGACCATACATTCCAAACACAATTCATTGCTACCAATGGCAACATTACAACCACACTCAAATGTCCTGTAGAAAACACTGCCCGATGTTACATGTGGCAGGGATGCTCTCGAGGGCTATTGCGTGCCTCCTGCTCCATGTTGTATCAGTAGTAACGTAGACTGTGGTGCCTCATCCCAGGAATGTCTAATGTATCTTGATGAGGGGCTGTCCAGGAGATCTGGATGAAGGAAAAAGTACCTTACCCTGTTGCTCGCGAGTTATTGGCTAGTCCAAACCCTTGAGTTGTACCATCCGGGAATTACAGTTCTGTACTTGTTACACCTCACTCTATGAAGGACAAGACCACGCAGACTTGCGACCTCAAATTCAGCATTGTAATTATCAAATCACCCAGTATCGCAGTAGCATCCCTCTAGCCTTATCTTCCAGCTGGACACCAAGCCACCACTTCTTTTCCCCAGTGACAAAATCCCATGCTTCACAACCAGCAGGCCAGTAGGGATAAGAGGAGCCCCAAACAAAGATGATTGGTCTTCCCCTTCGCTGATTTGTAGATCCTCTTCAGCCACTGAAATCACAACCTTTCATTTTTTCTCCTCTTCCTGGTTCCCCAATATGACTCTCCTCCAGTGGAACATTTGCAGCCTTAGATCAGACATGGAGGAGTTACAATTGCTCTTGGAATCACAGCATCCACTTGTGTTCTGCCTCCAGGAAAGAAAATTGTGCCCTTGCAACTGATCTGACCTCTCGCATTTCTTTCTAATCCGCTTTGACAGTCCCACAAGGATGGCATATGACATTCCATCTTGTGTGGGAATCATGCAGCTGATTCAGGATGATGATAATAGTCAAACAATCTCACTGAGCACCCTTCTACAAACTGTTGCAGTCCACATTTTCCTTCCTCGCTTCATATTTTCTCCTTGTAACATCTCCATCCCTATTGGTCATTCAATTTCACCAGGGCAGACTTCCTCCAGCTTATTGGTCAACTCCCTCACCCCGCTCTGCCGCTCAGTGACTTTAATGTATACCATCCTTTTTCTGGATTTTCCAGAAGCTGTTAGAGAGGTGCTCTCTTGGCTGACCACCTCAACCTTATCTGCCTCAATGCTGGAGCACCCGAATTCCTTTCAGACTCCACACACACCTATTCCCATTTCATCCTCTTGTTCTGCACTGTCATATTGAGTGGTCCGTTCTAACATGTACTCGAGCGACCATTTCCGATGTGCTGCCCATTTGCTGACTCCTGACCCACCTGCTTGTAAATCCAATTGGCAGCTTTATAAGGCTCACTGGAGGCTTTACTCCTCCCCGATGAACTTTGCTGAACAACATTTTCTCAGATGTGATGATCAGGTAGAATACCTTACAGACTTTATCCTTGCTGCAACAGAACATCCATTCATCACACTTCATCTTTACCACACTGTGTCCCAGCCCTTTAATAAACTGAGGCATGCCATGATGTGATTCACACACTGAGATGTGCTCTTCATGTTTTAAATTGTCATCCTATGATGGCAAACTGTATTCGTTACAAACATTTGAATGCACAGAGTTGTCACGTTCTTCAGGATAGCAAAATGTCTAGCTTAATTTCATTTGCTAGTACTTTCAACAGTTCCACTCTCTTTTCCATCATGTGGGCCAACCTCCAGCGGCTCTATGGGACCAATGTCCAGTCCTAAGTTTGTTGCCCAACCATAGCAGATGATGTCATTCTGGACCCCATTGCTATCTGCAACAAAAAATGGTTCAAATGGCTCTGAGCACTATGGGACTCAACTTCTATCTCCAACACCTTAGGCTGCTATTTTGCAGATATTTCTAGGTCTATTCACTATCAACCTGCCTTTCCCCATCAGAAATGAGTGGAGGAAGCTCAGATGATAGCCTTCTCCTCTCAGTAGTGAATGTTATAGTGCCAACTTTACTCTGATGGAGCTAGATCATGCTCTCACTTCATCCTGATCTTCCACCCCAGGACCGGACAATGTTAACATTCAGATTTGGCAGGACCTTTCTCTTGTAGGCAAGTACTTTCTTCTTCATACATTCAGTCGCATCTGCATACATGGCACCTTTCTCAGTTGCTGGCAAGAAGCCACTGCCGTACCTGTACCTAAGACTGATGAGGACAAACACCTTCCTTCTAGTTGCTGTTCCAGTTGTCACCAGCTGTGTTAGCAAGGTGATGGAATGTGTGATCTGTGCCTGGCTGGTATGATAGCGCTTGTCCCGGAGCTGAATCTGTGAATCCCTCCCAGCCAGTGATATGCAAGGAAAGTCCAAGAAGAAGACCTCTAAGACCAGTGAACTTGGGTTGGCATCCACCCCTCCACAACCTTAAAGCTCTGCGTCTGAGGATGAGGTGGAGATACTGGTATCCGCTGAGGACCTAGATCTCGCCGGACCATCAGACGCACCGAGCGAGGTGGCGCAGTGGTTAGCACACTGGACTCGCATTCGGGAGGACGACGGTTCAATCCCGTCTCCAGCCATCCTGATTTAGGTTTTCCGTGATTTCCCTAAATTGTTTCAGGCAAATGCCGGGATGGTTCCTTTGAAAGGGCACTGCCGATTTCCTTCCCAATCCTTCCCTAAGCCGAGCTTGCGCTCAGTCTCTAATGACCTCGTTGTCGATGGGACGTTAAATACTAACCACCACCACCATCAGACGCAATGGATGTCACTTGCATGGGTACTCAGTTGGTGGTGGCAGGTGACCCAGTGGCTTAATGTGCCTCCTCTGTCACTTCACGCCTTCCTTAGCCATGTACAATGTCATCATCCAGTGGAACTGTAGTGGTTTCTTCCACCATCTTGCTGCACTCTGACAACTTCTCAGCTTTCACCCTTCCCTCTGCATTGCTCTTCAGCAAACTTGGTTTCCAGAAATGTGAACTCCCGCCCTCTGTAGCTATTGGAGTTGTTATAATAACCGGGGAGCTTACGAGAGGGTATCTGATGGCATCTGCATCTTTGTCCTTCACTTTCTTCGCAGCGAGTCTGTCCCTCTACAAACACCTTTAGAGGCTGTCGCTGTTCGGGTGTGGATGCCTCAGGCTGTTACTGTCTGCAGTCTCTATCTTCCCCCACATTTCATTGTGGTGCATGGCACATACTCAGCCATGGACCTTTCGATCTTCAGCCCTAGCTTATTACCATCTGTCCAATGGAGTGTGCACGACTTGTGCGGTAGTGACCGCTTTCCGATCTTTGTCACTCCCACAGTGTCACTCTTTTGGGCACCCCTGCAGATTGGCTATAAATAAAGCTGACTGGGACTTTTTCACCTCCATTGCCACTATTGAGCCTTTTCCACCTCCATTGCCACTATTGAGCCTTTTCCCAATGATTCCATTGATGGGGTGGTCCACTCGGTTACCACCAGCATCGTTACTGCTGCAGAATCTGCCATTTCCTGTTCCTGTTCTCCTGGGTCCCCTCAGTGGAGGGCTATGCTTTGGTGGTCGCATAAAATCGCTGAGGCGATTAAAGATCGCAGGTGGCCCCTCCAGCATCAGAAGCAGCATCCCTCATTGGAACACGTCATCACCTTTAAACGGCTCCGTGCATGAGCTCGCTGCCTCATTCTCCAATGCAAGCAGGAGTGTTGGGAAAGGTATATCTCCACCATTGGCCTCCGTACCTCTCCATCGCAGGTTTGGGCCAAGATAAGGCGAAATTATAGCTGTTGGACCCCCGTCAGTGTCCCTGCGCTTTCGCTGAATGGTGCGGTCTGTACTGACTCCGCCACATTTGCCAACCACTTAGCGGAGCATTTTGCTCAGAGTTCAGCTTCTGCAAATTACCCACTGGCCTTTCATTCGCTGAAAGAGTGGTTGGAACGTCGGAGCCGTTCATTTCACACACGCCACCCTGAATCTTACAGTGCTCTGTTCAGTGAGTGGGAATTCTGAACTGCCCTAGCCGCTTGCCCTGATACGGCTCCCGCGCCAGATCACATCCACTGTCAGATGCTCAAACACCTCTCGGTTGACTGCCAACGACGCCTCCTAGACCTTTCCAACGGCATCTGGGTTGAGGGTGAGTTCCTGTCGCAATGGCGGGAAAACATCAGAATCCCCATTTTGAAACCTGGCAAGAACCCACTGGAGGTAGGCAGCTACCACCCCATTAGCCTCACCAACGTTCTTTGCAAGTTGCTCGAACGCATGGTGAGCCGGCAGTTGAGTTGTCTACTCGAGTAATGGGGCCTTCTGGCTCTGCCTCAGGGCAGGTTCCTTAAGGGCCACTCTGCCGCCGATAATCTGGTGAGCCTGGAGTCCGCCATCCGTACGGCCTTTGGCTGCCGTCGGCAACTGGTTGCCGTCTTTTTTGACGTGCAGACGGCATAAAATATGATAAGAAATCCTCTCTAAGCTTCATGGATGGGGTCTTCGGGGTCCGCTGCCGATTTTCATACAAAATTTTCTGTCGCTTCGTACCTTTCACATGCAAGTTGTGGGCTCCCATAGTTCTTCCCATGTTCAGGAGAGTGGGTACTGCAAGTTTATGTCTTGAGTGTCTGCTTCTTTTTTAATGGGCCCGCTGTGGTGGTGGGAACGTCTGCCTCAGCTTCCTTGTATGCTGATGACTTTTGCCTATGCTATAGCTCTACTGGCATTGCAGCTGCTGAACGGCAGCTGCAGGGCGCTATCCGCAAGGCACAGTCTTGGGCTGTAGCGCATGGCTTCCAGTTTTCAGCTGCCAAGACCTGCGTTATGCATTTCTGCTGGTGGCGCACTGTTCACACTGAGCCACGGCTTTAACTTGACGGCAAACCTCTTGCTGTGGTAGAGACACGACGGTTTTTGGGATTGGTTTTCGATACCCAGTTGACTTGGCTGCTGCATATTCGGCAGCTTAAACAGACGTGCTGGCGGCATCTTAACGCCATTTCTTGCTTAAGCCACACCAGCTGGGGTGCCGATCAGTCTACCCTTCCACGGCTGTACCAGGCATTAATTCAGTCTCGACTAGATTATGGGAGTATGGCTTATGCTTTGGCATACCCTCCCGCATTGAAGTTGCTGGACCCTATCCTTAACAGCAGGATCCGACACGCCACTGGAACTTTCCGGACAATCCCTGTCAACAGCATACTTGTGGAGGCAGGTGTCTCTCCATTGCTGTTCTGGCACCAACGATTAGTGGCTGCTTATGCTACACACGTTTGTTGCTTCCCCAGGCATGGCAATTACTGTCTCCTGTTCCCTCAGTCTGTCGTCTATCTTCCAGAACGGCGGCCCCGGTTGGGTTGTGCAATCGCAGTTCTCGTCAGAGCTCTTCTCTCTGGGCTTGAGGTTTTCCCTCTTCCACCTCTTGTCCGGGCCCCTCTGTGTACACCCCCTGGTGTGTGCCCCACCCATGGATTTGGCTCGATTTGGCACAGGGCCCGAAGGACTCAGTCCCTCCTGAGGTACTCCGCCGCCATTTTCTTTCATTCCTTGCAGCTTTGAAGGCTCTGACGTAGACTATACTGACGGTTCAATGGTTGCTAACTGTGTCAGTTATGCTCTTACTCCAGGGTATCATTATGAACAACACTCATTGCTGGCTGGCTGCAGCGTTTTCACTGCCGAGCTTGTCGCCATCTTTTGCGCCTTAGACTATATCCGTTCCTGCTCAGATGAATCCTTCGTTATCTGTAGAGACTCCTTGAGCGATTAATGAGCTATCAACCAGTGTTTCCCTTGCTCTCGTCTGGTGATGGCTATCCAAGATTCCCTCCATAATCTTGCCTGTTGCGGCTGCTCTGTGGTCTTTTTGTGGACCCTGGGTCATTTTGGCATACCAGGAAATGAACGAGTTGACATGCTGGCCAAACACGCTGTCGTTGCACAAGCCTGGGCTATTGGCCTTCCGGAGGGTGGCCTCAGGTCAGTTTTGCATCAGAAGGTACTTCACACCTGGTGTGAAGAATGGCGCACCCTTCCTTCACCCAATAAACTTTGGGCCATCAGGGATGCTACTGGTGCATTCTGCACTTCCTTGCAGGTCCCTCGCAAGGAGTCTGTTGTTCTCTGTGCCAGCTGCGCATTGGCCACACTCGTCTGACGCACAGCTATTTATTGCGCCGTGAGGACCCACCTCCATGTCGCTCCGCGTCAGCTTTGACGGTGGTCCACATTTTGTTGACCTGTCCTTTTTTAACTGCGCTCAGGCAGACGTTTGTGCTGCCTGATACCTCTCCCTGCACTTCTAATAGATGACACTGCCATGGCAGGCTTAGTTTTGCATTTTATTCATGCAGTGGGCTTTTATTACTTCATCTAAGTGTTTGTCCTTATTTTGTGTTTAGTGTGGCCTTTTGACTACGATTTTAGACTGTTTTTTTTAGTGTGTTTCTTGGTGGTTGGCTTCTACGTTTTTGTCTCTATGGTCGGCCATCCACTGTCACACTCTTTATGATTTTAATTCCCTTTGTCTGGTCTCTGTCAGAGTTTTCATTGTCCTGTGTCATCTCTTGTGAACTCCATTGTTAGTTTTTATTCTTTGTGGGTGTTTCGCGTCCATGGAAGAAGGGACTGATATCCCTAGCAGTCTGGTCCGTTCAATCTCACAAACCAACTAACCAACCGAGAAATATAGTCTGTAGGAATCTGCATGGGTTTCTAAAAAGATTATCATGTCGCACTATTTGTCAACAAGACTGTGAGGGCCAGAGACACGGGTTTCCAGGTAGAAGTTGTGTTTCTTGACTTCCACATGGCATTTGAAACAGTTCACCACAGTCGTTTAATGAACAAAGTGAGAGCATACGGACTATCAGACCAATTGTGTGATGGGATTGAAGAGTTTCTAGATAACAGAACGCAGCATGTCATTCTCAATGGAGAGAAGTCTTCCGAAGTAAGAGTGATTTCAGGTGTGCCGCAGGGGAGTGTGGTAGGACCGTTGCTATTCGCATTATATATAAATGACTTTGATGATAACATCAGAAGTTCACTGAGGCTTTTTGCGGATGATGCTGTAGTATATCGAGAGGTTGTAACAATGGAAAATTGTACTGAAATGCAGGAGGATCTGCAACTAAATGACGCATGGTGCAGGGAATGGCAATTGCATCTGAATTTAGATAAGTGTAATGTGCTGTGAATACATAGAAAGGAAAGTCGTTTATCAATTAACTACAATATAGCAGGTCAGCAACTGGAAGCAGTTAATTCCATAAATTATCTGGGAGTAGGAATTAGGAGTGATTTAAAATGGAATGACCATATAAAAGTAATCGTCAGTACAGCAGATGTCAGACTGAGATTCATTGGAAGAATCCTAAGAAAACGCAGTCCGAAAACAAAGGAACTAGGTTACAGTACACTTGTTCTCTCACTGCTTGAATGCTGCTCACTGGTGTGGGATCCATACCAGATAGGGTTGATAGAAGAGATAGAGAAGATCCAACGGAGAGCAGAGCGCTTCGTTACAGGATCATTTAGTAATTGTGAAACTGTTACGGAGATGACAGATAAACTGCAGTGGAAGACTCTGCAAGAGAGACGCTCAGTAGCTCGGTACAGGCTTTTGTTCACGTTTCGAGAACATACATTCACCGAGGAGTCACGCAGTATATTGCTCCCTACTACGTATATCTCACAAAGAGACCATGAGGATAAAATGAGAGAGATTAGAGCCCACACAGAGGCATACCGAAAATCTTTCTTCCCACGAACGATACGAGACTGGAATAGAAGGGAGAACCGATAGTTACTCAAGGTACCCTCCGCCACACACCATCAGGTAGCTTGCGGAGGATGGATGTAGATGTAGATGGATCAAAAGTCAATCACAGGGTAGGTTACGCTTTTACCATACAAAGGGGCACAAGGGCACGCACTATATCATGGCCTCTGCAGTACATACAATTCACGCCATAAGGGAAATCTTTGTTAGTAGTGACTCCTTGAGCTACTTATAAAACATATGTCAGTGCTACTCCAGAAAAGTTTTTGGTCAATATCAACCAATACCTATTAGTTGACCTTCACAGTTCCACAATGAAAGTAACATTGATGTGGACACGAAGCCACATGGGCATTCTAGAAAATGAACTCACTGCCAAATTAGCTAAAGAAGCCACCACAATAGACAAACTTGAACTTCGAGTACCAGATACAAACCTACGACTGCAAATGCAACAGCTGATTTTGAAAACCTCTGTTACGCAGTGGCAAGCTACCATGCCCTAAGCAAGCTGAGTCCAATCTAGAGGACCACCAAGGGATGGAGTACTTCTCTCCAAGGCTCTTTGAAAGATGTCATCATACTGTGGCAGCTGTGTATTGGCTGCTCCAGGCTTATCCACAGGTTCCTTTTGTGTCAAGCTCAATGTATGGTTTTCATCTCATGGTAGCCCTGCTGATTGCTGTGAGACAGGACATCAACCTGTCTACTTCTCTGACATGGGTACTTGAAGACGATGTGATGCCTGATAACAAATTCCTGAGGGAAAGTTGGTTTCATTATAAAATGTAATGCATCTAAAGATCTGGTGTCCAGATGTGGGTGAGAAGGGAAGCATCTCTAACTGCAACATGTTCCCTGAATGGCCTCCAGCTACATTCTACCTCTGCATTGTTATGCATTCTTTAACTTTTTGTGTGTATTTTATTTAATAGTTTACATTAATTGACTCTGTTGTTCATAAAGATTTCATTTTCTCACCCATTTTTCGTAGTACTGACTATGATGGCCCTCCATGGGGTATCCTTCAGTGACCAGCTACACTTTTTAGCATTCTGAATTTTATCTCATATTTTACCATCTGACTTAGGTTAGTGTGATGTGAATTTTCAACCATTTTGACAAGATCACAAACCTTGATGTCATTTCTCCTTCCATATAATTTCACGTGAATTCCCAGCGCAATGCGGAACTGATAATCCAGGTGTTTAGTCCTGTTAAAATCATAATCACAACCATTATCATTGAAGCTTTCTCATTGTCAAGTGGGCCTTCATTTCCCTTGAACAAGAAGCCCCATGATCAATATGCACCTTGGGACTGTAGTACAGCTTCATAAAGAGGATATGGACCACATCTCTTCGCTCTTGTCTTAGACTTCATATGTGACGTCTGACAATGATAAAGGATATGATGCAGCGCAAAGTAGTGCTTTAATAACTTCTCTGATAGTCGCACTTCCTGCAGTAGTGCAAAAATCCATCTCAACTCTCCCAGGCTGTACCTTACTGGCTGGTGCTTGGCGTTATAATACTCTCGGTCTTTCTCCTAGGTGTCCAGAATTTGTATACTAGCCATCTGTCTTGCTTCTTCAGTCTTGGTGATTAGGTGTCCATGTAGTCATCCTGAGTATCGTTGAGTTGAAACGGGAACAATGTATCCATTACTGCATCGGCCTTGCAACCGTGGAGCAGAATGAACAGTGTGAAGTCTGCAGTGTCTTGCTTCAGTGTGTTGTATTAGACTGTCACAACAGGCAGTATTGTATCCCAATCTCTGCATTCAAAGTCAGTATACATCTAGAGCATATCAGCCAATATCTTATGAAAGCATTCTTGGGGGGCAGTCGTCTTGTAGATGTTAGGCAACTGTTATTCTGTGGGTGATATTGAAGTGTGAAATTACTTCTGATACTGGTCTGCAAAACTTTTCCATGAACAGAGATCATCACATGGGATTCTGTGTTTCAAAATGATGTCTTCTACAAGAAACTTAAAGATTCCCTGAGCTAGTCACGATGGGTCCTTCTGGCTCATCAGCCAGCATAGAGAGTGGTGGTCCATCACAAAAGTGAATTGTTCACCAAATACACTCCTGGAAATGGAAAAAAGAACACATTGTCACCGGTGTGTCAGACCCACCATACTTGCTCCGGACACTGCGAGAGGGCTGTACAAGCAATGATCACACGCACGGCACAGCGGACACACCAGGAACCGCGGTGTTGGCCGTCGAATGGCGCTAGCTGCGCAGCATTTGTGCACCGCCGCCGTCAGTGTCAGCCAGTTTGCCGTGGCATACGGAGCTCCATCGCAGTCTTTAACACTGGTAGCATGCCGCGACAGCGTGGACGTGAACCGTATGTGCAGTTGACGGACTTTGAGCGAGGGCGTATAGTGGGCATGCGGGAGGCCGGGTGGACGTACCGCCGAATTGCTCAACACGTGGGGCGTGAGGTCTCCACAGTACATCGATGTTGTCGCCAGTGGTCGGCGGAAGGTGCACGTGCCCGTCGACCTGGGACCGGACCGCAGCGACGCACGGATGCACGCCAAGACCGTAGGATCCTACCCAGTGCCGTAGGGGACCGCACCGCCACTTCCCAGCAAATTAGGGACACTGTTGCTCCTGGGGTATCGGCGAGGACCATTCGCAACCGTCTCCATGAAGCTGGGCTACGGTCCCGCACACCGTTAGGCCGTCTTCCGCTCACGCCCCAACATCGTGCAGCCCGCCTCCAGTGGTGTCGCGACAGGCGTGAATGGAGGGACGAATGGAGACGTGTCGTCTTCAGCGATGAGAGTCGCTTCTGCCTTGGTGCCAATGATGGTCGTATGCGTGTTTGGCTCCGTGCAGGTGAGCGCCACAATCAGGACTGCATACGACCGAGGCACACAGGGCCAACACCCGGCATCATGGTGTGGGGAGCGATCTCCTACACTGGCCGTACACCACTGGTGATCGTCGAGGGGACACTGAATAGTGCACGGTACATCCAAACCGTCATCGAACCCATCGTTCTACCATTCCTAGACCGGCAAGGGAACTTGCTGTTCCAACAGGACAATGCACGTCCGCATGTATCCCGTGCCACCCAACGTGCTCTAGAAGGTGTAAGTCAACTACCCTGGCCAGCAAGATCTCCGGATCTGTCCCCCATTGAGCATGTTTGGGACTGGATGAAGCGTCGTCTCACGCGGTCTGCACGTCCAGCACGAACGCTGGTCCAACTGAGGCGCCAGGTGGAAATGGCATGGCAAGCCGTTCCACAGGACTACATCCAGCATCTCTACGATCGTCTCCATGGGAGAATAGCAGCCTGCATTGCTGCGAAAGGTGGATATACACTGTACTAGTGCCGACATTGTGCATGCTCTGTTGCCTGTGTCTATGTGCCTGTGGTTCTGTCAGTGTGATCATGTGATGTATCTGACCCCAGGAATGTGTCAATAAAGTTTCCCCTTCCTGGGACAATGAATTCACGGTGTTCTTATTTCAATTTCCAGGAGTGTAAATACGGCCAAAACTTGTTTTAAACAGCTGCAAAGCACTCAGTCTGTTTCACAGTAGTTCATCATGGACTTGAAGAGTACTGTGGAAGAATAAGTTACCACCTTTTCTATATCTTTCTGAATTTGTTACAGAACTGCCACCTGTACCTTAACTGCTACTCTTTGTGTGAAGTTCTGTCTCATCATACAATGATATGAATGGAGATGATGTTAGTGCCTCCTTGAGGGTGAGGAAAGATCTTTCTTCCACGTCTTTCGTTCGAGGGTGAGGACTTGTGGCGAATGGTCACTGTGCTGCTGGCTGCTGTTCTTGGGGAATGCTTACACTTGCCATAGTGGAGGAAAATTCGTCGTGTATACACAGTGCAGCACAACTGTTATGTGCGGAAGCCCATGCTTTGCCTGTGCACAGCTACTTTGTCATGGTAATAACTATGTGTGGTCCCTTTGTGGCACAGCACCTGCCGGTCTACTGGCAGCGCAGGGGCTGCGGGCATCATACTGCTCTCGTTTTGAGTTATCTGATCTGCCATCAGTGTGTCGCAGTCAGAAACTGCCGCCGGGCATCCTCTCTGCTCCTCTAAGAGTGGAGAAATTCCTACACCAGTGCCCATGATACTACCCAGATACCCGTGTGTAGTTTATGCTAGGGATGGCGCTGTTCAGGGAGACCTAACAGTGCCAACAAATGAACATTAAGCACCCCTTGGCAGTGTCAGTCTGACTCTGGAAACCGCTCCCGACACTCTCAGTAAATCCAAAGCCCCAGTCCACTGGGCGCACTGTGGTGCCCAGTCTCTAGGCTCCCCCAGCCATTCCTCCACAAATGTTACAAAGAGAAAAACTCGAAAACACACAGACATGGACATAATGCCAGTGACGAAGCATCTGGCACCCAGCCAGCTCGCTTTGGAGTGTACCACCACCGAAGATGACACGGAGCTGAGTGAGGAGACTGTAGTCACCAACATCCCCGCCTCCAATAGCTATGCCCCAATTGCATTGCCAGAAGTGGATGAAATTGTGGTGAAGAAGAACCATCCCTCCACATCAGGGACCCAGCCTAAACAGGAGGAGGACAAGATCCCTCCCATCATAGCTACCATTCAAATTGGCACTATGAAAGTAATCAAGGAGATTGCACCGATGTTAAAAGGTGGTGGCCTCAACACCTCATGTAGGGTCTCGTCAATAAATTTTCAGATGTCCGCACATTGAGACTACAGAACAATAAAAGATTACTTTCAGAGACATAACATCCGCCATCACACATATCTGATGTTGGAATGAGACACATTCAAGGCAGTGATAAAAGGTCTCCCCAACTCTTCTCCAGGTTCAAGGTCATAGAGGTCAAACAAGAAACACGTGCCTCTGATCTGGCAAGATCAGGAGAAGGTTGCAAGAAACGTGTGTCCTTCAAGGTCATTCTCCATCCTGACCAGACAAACTGCGAACTACACGTGATAAAGCTCATGCTGCATTGCGGAGTCACAATTAAAAAATATCGGCAGCCTGTAGGTCCTGTACAATGCCACCAATTCCAGCAGCTCTTCCACAGTGCCAAAAACTGTAACTAACCAAGAAAGCGCGTAAAATGCGCAGCCCCCATCTCAGTAAAACGTGTACCAAGAAACGGGACACGCCAGAAAAATGCGCTCTCTGCAGTAACTGCCATCCAGCAAACTGCAGCCACTGCCCTACAAGAATGAAGCTGATGGTTAGCCATCCCACATGGTCGTCCTTATGAACTGCTACATCAGCTGCGGCAATGACTATGAGCTCTGCTCCTGCAGCCACAGCCACAGGCACCAGTGCAGCTGCCACCAAAAGCCACAGACCGAATATGCCAGTGCCAGAACCCTACCCATCACTTCACCCACCATGTGCCCTGATGGCTGCTGTCGCCCGGCCGCCCTGTGCCCCACCACCACAGACCTCCCCACCCCAGGTCACAGAGACTGCTACCACAGAGCCACAGTCTTCCCCCTGCACTCAAGCGGCGATGTTCCTTGACGAGCTGAGTGACCTGCAGAAACCGTCTGTAAAATAACCCAGCAGCAGAAAGACCCCACCAGAGAAAACAAGCCATGCCACAGCAAGAATGGTCTTGCATATGACAAATGAGTAAAGGCAGAAATAATGGCAAAATCACTGGAGTCACAATACCAGACTCACGTCATCCACAACGAGGTGAGCGATAGGCAGGAGAGAATAGTTACCGTACGAGTGGCTCAGATATGAAATACAGGCCCAATAACAGAATTTGAGCCCATTAACGAGCTCACAATATGTGCACTCGTCAAGTGGCAGGGTAACCCCAAAGCTCCTGGCCCTGACCACGTCTGCACCACACTCCAAAAACACCTTCCCCCTCCCGCTATATCCTACCAGGCAAGCATTTATAATACTTGCTTGAAACTTACATACTTCCCGTCAGTGTGGAAAACTGCAAAGGTCATCGCCCTACCAAAACCCAATAAATACCTGATACTTCCCAAAAGCTAAAGGCCCATTTCTCTCCTAACAGGCCTGGGGAAAATCCAGGAATTAATACTCCTTTCACCCCTCCATCAGTTTCTGACTGAATAGAACATCCTTATGCCTGAATAGTTTGGTTTCTGTGCTGAGGACTCCACCATCCAATAATCCCTTCACTTGGTAGAACACATTCGTCTAGCCAGGGCACGGAAAGAAGCAACAGGAGCAGTAGACATACAAAAAGCATTTGACCACATCTGGCCTGATGGCCTAATCTACAAACTTCAGAAGATAGGGTGCCCAGATAATATAACCTGGATCATTGACTCCTTCCTTAGAGGACATCAGTTCTTCGTAAGGAATGGAGACAAGTCCAGCCAGACAGACAGATTGTGGCAGGAGTCCCACAAGGCTCGGTTTTAGGTCCTGTAGTCTATTGCATATGTACGAATGACATCCCTAGGCTGATGGGCTGAGAGACTGCTCTCTATTCGGATGACAACGCCACATACAGAAGCAGTTGCAGCCGCCTCCTGATACACTGCTACCTCCAGCAGCATCTCCACAAAAGAACCCTGTGGTGCAACCGTTTGAAAATTAAGATAAACCTTACAAAGTGCCAAGCAATCTATTTCACCCGTAAAATCAAATTCCCAGAACGTCAACTCACAATTGATGGCCGAGAGATAACTGGGAGAAATTCAGTCATCTACCTGGGGTTGAAGTAGATCGATGCCTGACATGGAACAGGCACCTCACTACCCCTGCAAATTAGGGCTGTGCGCTCTCCTGTAGGCTATATCCACTCCTGAAAGGCGATAGTATAACCATCCAGTGCAGACTACATCTCTGGCACCAGCTCATACTTCCAGTCATCCTGTATGGCTCGGAGGTATGGTCTATGGTGTCACATCACTCTTCCGACGGCATCATCTCCAGAACAAAGTTTTCCATGCCATCTGTGGTGCTGGCAAATACGTCCCCAACACACACACACACATACGAGACTTCGTAGGCCAACTCACCGTTTACACACGTACTCAAGAAAAACCTAAAAAATTTACGGAACAACACAAACTTTGCCCCACTTTCTCATACAAAATTTAGGAAACAAACCACCAGAAGTTTCTCACAAACGCTGGAAATTAATCCATACATGCCTCTTTAGACACCAGTGACGCATTCGTAAAACACCAAACACAAGCTTATGCACAAAAAAACCAATCCCTGAGTTTCATGAAAACCCCTAGTGCATTTCAAAGTCAGGCAGGCACAGCCCAGTGGTACTTCGTGTACAACTGGAACACCAATAGCCTCGTCGTCCACCTCTTTCCATGAAAATTTGGCATCTCCCTGCAACTGTTTGTTGGTATAGAAGTTCTTTATGAATTACTGCTAGTACGAGCACATTCCAAAAAACTTCTCACTTCGCAGATAGATCAAGGAGTCATAAAATTTGAGATGGAGTTTATTTTCTCTGGATCAAGCAGAATCAATCACCATTCATCAGGTGCTTCAAAATCTTATTTCGTTGGGTGACAAAGAGGTACTTTTCTGGCATCAGGTGTAGGGCTGTGGTCTAAATGTTTCTCAAGACAGAACTCAAGCAGCATAGATATTCTTCAGTTGACTTTAAAAAAAAAACGAGAATGTCCTTCACATTGAAAAGGAATGTCACCCATTTAAGGGGTTAAAGCAGGTTTTTCGCTCATTTGTTCAAAGTTTGCTGGAAAATTACATAGTCAAAATAGCATAACTTTGAACTCGTAAATGATACGAAAGCAGTATGTTGCCTTTGAGCACCAGCAACCTTGATTTTCCTATCGTCTGTCTACAGTTTAGAAATTCTTTGGTCCTTTCAAGCAGTCTAGGGTGTCACCAGTACAGGGGAGTCGACTTTTTCTGAATTTGTTCAGTTATCCGTAGTCCACACACAATCGTACACCAACTGCTTCTTCACAAGGACCACAGGAGAGGACAAAGTACTCTCTGAAGGTTCAATAATGTTGACTTGCAGTGTCTTCTTTGCCCGCTATCTGATTGTCCATCATTCAAGCAGTGACACCCTAAACGAGTGCTGGCTAATTGTTGCATGATCCTCAGTGTTGATACCATGTTTTACCATGGGTCACTTAGTCTGTCTTTCCTCCACCCAGGATCTGAAAGCATCCAAAAACTGGCGCAGATCAGCTAACACTCCCAGATGTTCTTCCTGACATGGCTTCCTCTTCTATGTTGTCTTGTAGTGGTAGCAGAGAATGATTCTTCATTTATGGCACTAAGCTGCCCTCCATGGACTACTTCAGCTATCCCTATATGTATACCTTTGGGGATGAGTTGTGGATGCTCATGACAATAAGTGATCCATGGTTGCCGTAAAAGAGGTATCTCTTCTTCTCACTGTCCGGTGTATGAGAGACACAACTACTGTAGAGACCACATTCAGGAGTTGGTCCTATTTCTTTCTTCTGACTCTTTTTCTGCTGCATTTCCTCCATATACTGGCATCATTTGATGAGTTCCTTGATTATTGTGACATACTTTATCAGAAGAGCTTTGTGCCTTTCTTCGGCAAACCCTTTCAGCGTGTGTGACATTTTGTAGGCTTCTGTCTGTGTAGAACTTTGTTGTTTCCCTATGACAAAAAAATGGTTCAAATGGCTCTGAGCACTATGGGACTTAACATCTATGGTCATCAGTCCCCTAGAACTTAGAACTAATTAAACCTAACTAACCTAAGGACATCACACAACACCCAGCCATCACGAGGCAGAGAAAATCCCTGACCCCCCCCCCCCCCCCCCTATGACATTGGACCATGTTCGTCAATTGCTCTTCTGCTAAGAGGACTAGCTGCTGGTTGTCACCAGATGCTTTCTTCAGTTCAGTCTGGAATTTGTCGCAGCTATCAAGTTTCTCTTTATTGGTCTGCAACTGCTGCTGTTCAAGTAAAGGTACACATTTTCCAAATGCATCATATCACCCCACCTATTGTATTTGGTGACTTGATCAAATCCTTTGAGTCACTTTGTCAGACTTTGATCAGCATGTCGAGAAAACACTGATGGGTGCTGATGTGTAGCTGACTTGATGCGGTTATGAAATACATTGGTATTGTGAGTAGTTATGCACACTTTGGGAATGATGTACTCCTTGTATTCCACTTCCCTTTCATTTTGCTGATGGCTTTTATGTTGCCTGATTGGAGTCACATAGATGTAAATTGTTTGAAATACCTGTCAGCTAAATGAAACAATCGTTGGGTTGTGACATCAGCGAACTGCTGACTAAGATTGTGGAGTTATGCCTGCATGTTACGTAGCTTGTACTGCAGAAGTGTTGTCACTGTTTGGTTTATTTAGCATTAAGGCCAACAGTTTGTTTAATTTCAGTCTCATTCCCTATCTCTTAAAGTTGTTTTTGAATTTCTGTGACTTCTCTGTCCATCCTAACACAATAATGATCAGACCATTATTGAACTTAAATATTACAAGCGTCATTTAAAATTTAAATTGGAAGGTCATAACAATGCTTTTCATGATACTTTCATGGAACAAAAAACTGGATACCCCTGTAGCCACCTGAGCACATACTGTTCAACCCCAGTGACATCATCCAGTGTTCCCACCATAATTCCTTCCTCAATGGACTAAATATTTTGTACTATATACGTATATATGTATATAAGAAGGGTAGAAGGACGGGTCCTCAAAATTACAGACCAATATCCTTAACATCGGTTTGTTGCAGGATTCCCGAACATATTCTCAGTTAGGATATAATGAATTTCCTTGAGACAGAGAAGTTGCTGTACATGCATCAGCACGGCTTTAGAAAGCATTGCTCCTGCAAAACGCAACTTGCCATTCTTTCACATGATATCTTGCAAACCATGGATGAAGGGTATCAGACGGATCCTATATTCCTTGATTTCCGGAAAGCATTCGACTCTGTGCCCCACTGCAGACTCATAACTAAGGCACGAGCATATGGGATTGGTTCCCAAGTATGTGAGTGGCTCGAAGACTTTTTAAGTAATAGAACCCAGTACGTTGTCCTCGATGTTGAGTGTTCATCGGAGTGAGGGTATCATCTGGAGTGCCCCAGGGAAGTGTGGTAGGTCTGTTGTTGTTTTCTATCTACATAAATGATCTTTTGGATAGGGTGGATAGCAGTGTGCGGCTGTTTGCTGATGATGCTGTGGTGTACGGGAATGTGTCGTCGTTGAGTGACTGTAGGAGGATACAAGATGACTTGGACAGGATTTGTGATTGGTGTAAAGAATGACAGCCAACTCCAAATATAGATAAATGTAAATTAATGCAGATGAATAGGAAAAAGAATCCTGTAATGTTTGAATACTCTATTAGTAGTGTAGCGCTTGACACAGTCGCATCGATTAAATTTTTGGGTGTAACATTGCAGAGGCATATGACGTGGGACAAGCATGTAATGGCAGTTGTGGTGGAGGCAGATAGTCGTCTTCGGTCCATTGGTAGAATTTTGGGAAGATGTGGTTCATCTGTAAAGGAGACGGCTTATAAAACAATAACACGACCTATTCTTGAGTACTGCTCAAGCGTTTGGGATCCCTATCAGATCGGATTGAGGGAGGACATAGATGCAATTCAGAGGCGGGCTGCTAGATTTGTTACTGGTAGGTTTGATCATCACGTGAGTGTTATGGAAATGCTTAAGGAACTCGGGTGGGAGTCTCTAGAGGAAATGAGACGTTCTTTTCGTGAATCGCTACTGAGGAAATTGAGAGAAGCATCAATTGAGGCTGACTGCAGTACAATTTTACTGCTGCCAACTTACAATTCGTGGAAAGACCACAAAGATAATAGAGATTAGGGCTCATACAGAGGCATATAGGCAGTCATTTTCCCCTCGTTCTGTTTGGGAGTGGAACAGGGAGAGAAGATGCTAGATGTGGTATGAGGTACCCTCCGCCACGTACCGTATGGTGGATTGGGGAGTTTGTATGTAGATGTAGATGTACTAAAATGGGGACAATTCTGCGGTGCAAGGGAGTGTTAAAGAGTTTCCTTTGTAGCTTTAAGAGTTGTTCTTGCGTTAGAGCTGCTGTACATGTCACGTGTTGTCATGCAGGAGGAGGACATTGAGAATTGGCTGCTGGCATCATTTGTTGCAATAGGCAGCCTTAGCATCAACAAGTAGATTGCAATATTACTCCACATTCTCTTTCCTTCCCCCATGCAGGTAATTAAACATATATACACACCTTTTGAGTCCCAAAACAAAACTACCAAAACTTGCCTAGCAGAAAGTTGATTCTTGACATTGATCAATGCATGTCTCCAACTTTTTCCACTCCATACTCATCCCCTTGTTATCTGAGGTGTAGCAGTGACCCATATCTCATTGCAGGTCATGATATGACACAGAAAAGCTTCTCTTTCTTCTTTGTCATAGTGATTCAGAAGTAATTGACAGATATTTTTGCATACAACCTTTTGTGGCTTAGTGGGAGGTTGTGAAACCCACCTTGCCAATATTTTTCTCTGTTCTAATATATCCAATAAAATGGTATGGGAACTTCCAAAACGTATCACCACTTGTGATAAAATTTTGGTAACAGCTTTCTTGTGTTCATGAACAATGTTTAGAGTCCTTCCAAAATGTCACTTGATTTCATACCTTTGCTGGAGAGAAAACAAATAATAATGTGTTTCTCAACAGGCAGTGGGACCTTCTGATCACTCTTGGTGAGTGTCAAGTCATGTGCATGGCTATCTCCCCCCCCCCCTTCCTTTCTCTTGAAAGCAGTTCTGTAGTGCACCTAGCTGTTCATGTCACTATATTGGTCAGATGAACAAAGTTCAAGTTTATTTGAATGACACTCGTATATTAATTTTAATATAAAGTTCACAACGGAAAAGAAATAGAAGACAAATTTTATTTTTGCATGTACAGCTTGTAACACTGTTTCTGTGATATTGAACCTTTTATTTTATAGTTAGATCTGAGGCCAAGCAACAATAATTATCAGAATTGGTCTCAGTACGTGCATTTGACATTTTTTGCTGTAAATTAAAAATTAACAGTTGTAATTGGAATAATAACTTCCTATACGCCATGTGGGATGCTAACATGTTCTTATTAACATAACAGACTAATTAACTTCTTCCAATTAGTGACGTTGGATGACAAACCAAAATTTCTATAATGACTGAAGCTACGTAACAAAAAGTATCAATAAACAGCGAAGCAGTTTAATGCACAATGAATGTTAGACTAGTCTGTTACGAACCACAATTGATAATTAACGTTCGGAATTACCAAAACATGGAAGCATCATTGAATGGGAAGGAACACACAATTTGAGAAATTTCATATTACAAAACGATTTACCTTTTCTTATAATGTTCACGAGCCAGCATAAATTTTTTCTCACTAGTCAAATTACATGTAACAGACGAAATTGTAAATGAATATATCCATACTTAAGCACTGATATTACAACATTTAATTTATGAAAAAGAACTTTTAACATCTATACTAACTGTAACACCAATATTTGTTTTTGGTAAGCGCCTCCATATGAAAGAGCTGGTGCCCCTTACATGGTAATTAGAAACTGATGGGGCTTGAGAACACAAACTCTATAGAAAACTAACTCAGACAGTAGATAACTTCATACAAATTCCATTCACCATCCCAAACATAAAATTCGTGGAATTAATAAATTTGTGAAGGGGACTAAACATATTTGAGTCACAGTATTTTGAGGAAGGTTTCAATTATTTAAGAGTTGCTTTACTAGCACCATGTGGAGGGCAGTTGTTTCAGAAATTACTTGATATGGTATTCAGTTGGCACTTACTTGTGTACTGGTACTCACTGGCGAGCTAGAGCTACATTGTACCAATATTTAATCTCTATTTATTACTGGTAGGTCATTTTCTATTTAAGCTTACGTATTTTACCATTTACTTCTAACATTTGTACCTCTTTTATACAGATCTGATAATGGCAATGCTGAAATTCATCATAAGGGAGACCATAAAATAAAATAATAGCTCTCTGGAAAAAATCCTACATGGAATAGCTAAAAAATTGGTCATCGTGTAACTACGGCCTCCCATCGGGTATGCCGTTCGCTGGGTGCTAGTCTTTAGATTTGATGCCACTTTTGGGACTTTAGCATTTTATTATAGTAAGATCACTTGCGTAGTTTTGAACCCCAAATGATTTTGCATCTTCTGAACTTTCATATTTTTCACAAGTTTATTTTCGACAATTATTTTCCAAAACACATTGGTGGTGCTGATGTTTATCAGACTTACCTATTTCATGTTATTCACCACAATTTGCCAGTCATATAGTTTATTCACACTACTTTCGAAATTATCCTTGTAAACTCATTGGACGTTTTCAGTTCTACAGACTGCTCTGTACATACTACCTGGATGAGAAGCTATGGTCTTCTTGTATAGAACTTCTACGCACCTGTATGTTCCTGTCACATGCACAACCTTCACAGTAATTACCAATTAATTGTTTCAAATCATAATACAAACACTAATATTAATAAAAATATATGCAACAGGCAAATCTGGAAGAGACAAAATTATTTAACTTTTCTTTCCCTATTGCTACTTGGTTGGTGACACCTTCACATTCGTAGCTTTAGATGTGTGTCTCTCTCCATTGAACAGTACCACAATGACAAATACAGTCACTGGCAGTCCCTTTTAGATATAATGTTTTCAGTACACTATATGTCAAATAGTGACATGCTTTGTGTGGCAACCACTTACTGCTGCTTCAATAAGTCATCAGTTGCAAAACATTCTTTATTGGATACTTCATTCAAGATGGTTGTACAGTCACAATCTCCAATTCGAGTATTGTACTGCTTTCAGTTGGTGAGTAAATAGAAGTATTATTTATTGATTTATTTATATCCCATAAATCCATTACAGCGAGACATTCGCATGGATGTAGGACGTGTCAGAATTATTACAATGAATACAAAAGGAATACATAAAAGTACCTCTTGCAAAAGGATATCTGGTATGAGACAAAATACACATTAATAGGTATAGAAAAAATTACATTAAAAAAATGCTAGATCTTAATAGCTAAATGAAAGACACAGAAATGTTAACAATGATTGTGAGTATCGTAAGGCACAATAGCACAAAAAGTTAGTAAATGAAAAAATTAATTACAGTTAACTCTACTGAAATATTCTTCTACCGAACAGAAGGAATTATCTAATAAATACTGTTTGAGCTGTTGTTTAAATTTGGGAAGCTCATCGATAAGTAATTTCAGTGATGGTGGGAGAGCATTGAACACCTTGCAGCTCATGTAATGGACTCCTTTTTGTACAATAGTAAGGATTTTTGATTCATAATGCAGGCCCATCTTCCTCCTGGTATTAGACACCAACTTCCTCATCTGCGTTTTCCTGATCACATCTGTAACTTTTTACTGCAGGAATATGTAACGCATATTGTGTACTCAACACCAATAAGAGCAGTTGTTGGGCTGTTTGAGTGGATGTGTGCTGGTTTCATAAACTTGTTCTATAGTGAAACACAATACTTTTAGCAACAATCATAAGCCATCATGAATGCTTTATTAGGACCTGATGGAATTGTTAGCTTTATATCTCAATATACTGAAGGCATGTGATAACTGATGAGCACCATTCATGATTAGATATTGACAATTCTTTGTTGTAAAATGTTTTTGTTGGGTACCCCTCATCAGTGGAACACTATTCCCCATGTTTACTACTACTACATTCATATCAACTATTACCGGGCACCACCTTTGATTTATACCTATAGGATGATTATTCCTCTGTATCTGAATGCAGTAGGGTGGTGCATCTTTATTTAATACAAACAGAACAGTTGACCACCAGCTTGAATGCTTTTTTATCAAACAACCAAAACTGATTTTCACACTCCTTGCAAGACTCATCAATTTATTGTACCAATAAACTTACATACAACAATCACATGTCAATTCATAATATTAACAAGAAGACTGATGAATCGTAGACTCTGTGCAATTTTCATAAATCTACTTATTACTTTATTATTACATGAGACACTAACTTGCTTTTACCATTTGCATTATTAAAACATGAAACATGATAGTTTGAGCATTAATGATGTTTCTAATAAGTCTAATCACCAACTGTTTGAAGCAGGGAGTAATTCAAACACAAAATAATCTCCAATTATCTTCTTTTTTTTTAAATGGTATTAATATTTCGTAGTATTAATTAACTCAAGTGTTCATACTGGAGTGACTTAGTGTGTTGTCAAACAGCATCTCAGCGTTGGGTTATACAATACACACTTTGAATTAATACAGATTTTGATAGAAGCTGTTTTTCTGGGAAAATGTGAGAAATTTCTTCAGAGTTGGCTTCTGTGGGAGTGAGAGGGACAAACCTTTACATGGCTTTGTCAACAGGTTATTGGGAAAATGTCGCCTTCAGAAAACTGACAACAGGATGACATCTGGCAATCTCTCTTGCACTTGATTTCTAATTTATTACAACCTCTTGAGGGCATCTTCTGGTTGATGACTACAGCAGGCTAACAATTGCGGCAGGTAAGTAAGAGCAACAAGTTGTTGACAGCATGGGGATGGCAATAGGAACATGGCTCTCCATACTCTTCAGGATCTTGTGATGGTGACCATGTTGTACATGCAATAGATTGTACAACACATATTAGTTTCACACCACAGTAAACAACAATAGGGTCCCAAAAGCATTCACAGACACATACATTCATACTACACTGGCTTGAAGAATATAAGGAAAAAGTAACTTTCACTTTATGTGTCAATGCCAAGTAAGATAGCTCGATGAGACAATATATATAAATTACTACTTGATTACAGTACTGAAGGTAACTGAAAGAAATACAGTATGACATAAACATAAATGATGCTTTCATGCAAAGATAATAATTACCCTGAAGTTGATATCATTTATTATGGTTCCCTGGAGATTACAAAAGAAACGCAACAGTTCTTAATAGGGTGTGTGATCACCGAGGATGGTAATGCATAATCTACAATGTGCTCCCACATAGTCACGAGCCTAGTAGAGAGTTCTTGTGATAGGATGTTCCATTCCTCCACAGCTGGATGGTCATTGGTGCATGTGACCATACTGCAATGCGTCCCTCCCACCTCCCAACATGCTCGATCGCTCCACTGTTCAATGTGGTCACGTATGGTCATCTATAAAAATGGCCAAATGTGCTTGTGAGAAACCAAACATTGGAAACGAGTACATTGTCAGAATGATGTTGACTGTTGAGTGTACTGTGTTCAGAGATCTGAAGGCAGTATGCCCCTGCAACATTGTGCCTCCCTCCAGCATAAAAACTAGACCATAATGTTGCATCATTGTGATACACTATTCCTTCAATCTGTTTGTATTTTCAGAAATGTATGCAGCCCTGACTTCATTTTTCTGGATGACAATGCATAGTTGCATCAAACAGCACAG
This sequence comes from Schistocerca nitens, assembly GCF_023898315.1. NCBI lineage: Eukaryota > Metazoa > Arthropoda > Insecta > Orthoptera > Acrididae > Schistocerca > Schistocerca nitens. Next base: position 293,193,576 of record NC_064616.1, on the reverse strand, counting down.
GTGCAAGAGATCTCGGAATGAAAAGATATTTGGCGATTGGTCTGGCCTGCCCACTTCCATCTTAATTCCCATTTAGCACAGGTGGATGTGTTGAGGAAACATACTGCAGCACATATACATGCACTAACAACGATCCTGCAACTGTCAACTGTGCCAGTGAATGGAAAGCCGTAACATGACAACTACATACCAAACTAGAGGCCAGCATGGGAGCACTTTGCAATGCATTGCCATCGATGGCGATCAAAAGATACATGTCCTTCCTTTTGAAATGTACAGAGTTCTGCTTGCAACTCTAAAAATATAAATATCAATTATGATAAAGTAATAGTCGAAAACAATTTTGTAAAATTGCTTTTCTGAAGAAAATACATTTAATTCTCAACTAAAATCAATATAATTGCATCACATAATTGTGCAAAGACTTTACACCATAACGGGAACACAAGTTTGATTCCTCAACCTAACAGCTATACCGGAATCAAGAATTTTGGCGGGGGGGGGGGGGGGGAGGAGGAGGAGGAGGAGGAGGAGGAGGAGGAGGAGGGGGGGAGGGATGGGCGGAATGCGATGCGCTGTCAATATCATACTAATTGACAAAAGGGGGAAAGCTTTACAAGCTAAAGACTGTATGTAGTGAAATAAACTACATGAAAGTAACAAACAGTTAACTACTGGTTCTTACAAAAACTGTTCTAGCCTTTCTTTTAATCTGTAAAATATGGCTAGAGTGTGATAGTGTCCATCACAATGCCATGGAACACTGGCTGAGATGACAGACTTATCTGTGAGGTGACCGACTTATCTGTAAGGGACTTTATGATCTAAGCTAGGTTGACATATGGCAATCTGCCCTTGCAACATTGTGCCCACCTCCAGTTTAACAACTGCATCACCAAAACTATCATTTTATGCACTGTTGTTGGGATGCATTACGTGCTCCTACCATGAGGCCCTTGCAATATTGAGCCTCCCTCCAGCCTTTCTACCTGGTGGGCACTCATTAATACCAAAAATTTCGAAATTTCGTGTATTGATGAACAGATTTAAAAATGATAATGACTTAAAACAGTCTGGTTTCATAGCGTAATGGCGAAGGTAGTGAACTCTCATGCACCTCAAATCCTGTCATGTACACTCTTAACAAAACCTGTAAATACGTTTCGTTACCTGCCAAGGCAAACTCCAGTTTTATCACCACTCCTTGTCCAGGTAAATTTTCCAAATGGGATCCTAACTTCTACCATTTTGAGAATGTACGAACTTAACACTCTGTATGCACGACACTTAAAAAAAGAAATAGGATATGTGGTAAGCATTTTCATATAGCAAAGTAAATAATGCATTATTAACAAAGTAACGAGATACATTTTAAGCATGTTCTGAAGGAAACTAATACATAGTCTTAGATACATCCACAACACTACAACACACCATCATATTATATTGAAAACGTTCCTTACATGTCCTTTCGTAGACCTGCGTGTTTTCATGTGTTTTGAGCTGTCACGAATCTGATGTTTTTTTCCCTTCCTTGCTGTCGCCTTGGCAAACGCACATGTTTAGTAAGTTATGATTGTGGACACACATCTACCCAAAAATCTACACGTCTGATCCGTATCTGAACCATGTCAACCAAGATAATCTACAAAATACGCCACTCGTATCACAATTTTTATTGGCTGATTGTAAGCTCTGTCGTCATTTAGTTGACTGCGAATTGCAGCAAATAACTTTAGAATGGAATGTATTACAGGACGGGGAAATAAGCATTCGTGTTCATGAAACTGCTTCTTAGATATTTGCGACCGTCACATCTACCGTTATAAATCGCGAAAATAGGATTGGTAGAGTGCATGAACTGTAATTGTAAACTGCGTCTAAGAATTGCAGTTACCGAAAGAAGCATTCGCCCAATCACTGATACTGAGCAGTCACAGTTTAGCCCATCCCTACCCATAGCGCAGTTATATTTCCCGCGCATTCAGTTTACGAGTGGGACGCAACCCTGTCTCGCTAAGAGGTAACGTGCGAGCTGCCATCTACCGACGACGCTGAACAAGTACCGCGAGCAGCGCTCGTAACGTGTCGATTTCAAATAGCAAACAGAAGTTTCGCAAGGAAGAAATGACTGTAACAAACTTCCACAACAACGACCTTTCCAATTTTGCTAACAAAATAGCTATAAGCTCCCGTGGAACTTAACTGTTTCTGACATGCGTAATACGCACCCAACAACATTTGTAGTAACGTATAATATTTCTGGCCAACAAATCTGTTGCAAGCTATTAGGCTAGGGAATCAGATTTCAAGACATCAATTTTTGGAGGACGTGACCGCAGATACGTGGTCCGTCCCGCAACATTGAATTTAACGTAATGTCGTTGAAAGTGGAGAATCGACTCTTCGAAACTATAGGTCGGGGAAATGAGCATTCCTGTATATCCTCCTCAGATCCCGCGTGTCGTATACGACACACCAAATTGGTGAACTTTGTTTAGCCACAGCTCCGATGTAACGCCAGAGACACATGTCTAAGTTGTTTCCCAGACGTCTGCGGGATGTCAGCATGGATTCCTGTGAGTTTTAGCGGTCTGGCGCGTAAATTGACGAGTGTGAGCTTTGTTTCCTGAGTGCATGCGTGAAAAGGCGGACAAAATGATGTCGAGATATTGTAAGTACCCATCTATGTAAAGTTATTTACATTTTGTGTTACCTTAACGCGCATAATGTTTGACGCAAATACTAATGCTCGGTATGTGAGCATTTTAAAACCACGAAATAATATTTTTCACTGTTCTACAAAAGGCTTTGTACACGTGTGTCGGATAGGACACATCAGATTCTCAAAAACCCAATCAAAAATTTTTTGAAAGAACAACGTTTCCTTGCTAATATCAACCATAACATCAAATAAAACGCAATTTTTTGTAGCAAAATTAAATTTAGAGGGTAGAGGATCTGAGGAGGTTAAGAAACTGCTTCTTAGTTCTTACTTGAGACTTTCACATCTACGGTTATAAATCGCGAAAATAGCGTTGGTAGAGTGCGTTAACTGTAATTTTAAGCTGCGTCTAAGAATTGCAGTTACCGGAAGAAGCACTCGCAGAAATCACTGATAGTGAAAAGTCACAGTTTAGCCCATCCCTACACATAGCGAAGTTCTATTTCCCGCGCATTCAGTTTACGTGTGGGACGCTCCCCCGTCTCGCTAAGAGGTAACGTGCGAGCTGCCATCTACCGACAACGCTACATAAGTATCACGTGCCGCCTGAGGCAGTGCTCATAGCAAGTTGATTTCATACAGCAAACAGAAGTTTTTCAAGGAAGAAGTGACAGTAATAAGCCTCTATAGCTACAAGGTTTTCAGTTTTGCTAACAAAATAGCTATAAGCTCCCGTGGAACATAACTGTTTCTGACATGCGTAATACGCACCCAACAACATTTGTAGTAACATATAATATTTCTGGCCAACAAATCTGTTGCAAGCTATTAGGGTAGGGGGTCAGAATTCGAGATATCAATTTTTGGAGGACGTGACCGCAGATACGTGGTCCGTCCCGCAACATTGAATTTAACATAATGTCGTAGAAAGTGGAGAATCGACTCTTCAAATAACATTGAATTTAACATAATGTCGTAGAAAGTGGAGAATCGACTCTTCAAATCTATCCGTAAGGGATGGAGGTGCCGTATTGTCTTTCATCCTGGTGTGCACTGATTTGAAAGTAAATATTAATAAATATTTCGCATATTGGTGTAAAGATTTAATAGCGATGAGGGCCTACAGTCCGGTTACATAGCGTAATGGCGAAGGTACTGACATCCCATGCAGTTCAAATCTCGTGATATACACTTATTTATTATTAGATCTCTATCGAAATGAGTTTGATCATTATTTTTATTCAATTAATTGGTTTAAATGTATTTTTTATCATTTGCCAGTCATATTTATCATCGTATAAGGTTCATCATTTGCACTCATATTTCTACCTATTCGCCTTTTTCATTTGGAATCATAGTTCATGTGATTTTGATTATTGGTATTATTAATTTCGATTTAATTACTTTCATTTTGTCATCTGACTTCTCATCAGTGTTATTGCATTCATCATTTATGTCTCTCATTTTGCCTGAATTTCGTTTTACTTATAATCCCTGCTTTCGTTTAAATCATTATCTATGTTAATTTGTAAATAGCGCAATAAGAATGTATATTTTGAATGTTTCTATGACGATAGCCATCCAAATAGATGTAAATCTTTTAACGAAATATACATTCTTCAATCCATTGCACAGTCATATAAATAGATTATTTCATCGTCAATAAAGTTCTTCTGGGTTTGAGGCCCCATTGTCATCTGTAAAATTCCGACGTTTCGACGACTGTTGCAAAGCGCCTTTCTCAGGGTGTATTGCTAAATTTACAGATGACAATGCGGCCTCAAACTCTGAAGAATTTTATTGACTGTGACAACGGCCGGGGAAGACTACGTTTACAGATTATTTCATCATTTGCTTTCTGCTTTTAACCCACAGATCGTCATCTTCAAATGTTAAAACATAATGATATATACATAAAATTAACTAGATTCACATGCACGAAGATTCCAAGTGCAAAAAACGAAAGGAAGAAAAAATAAGAGCAAATGAAATTAAAACGTTGTTAAAATAATGTGACCAATGAATAGAAAAATTACATTTACACCAATTAACTGAATAAAAATAATGATCAAAGTCATTTCGATGAAGGTTTAAAATAGAAATAAATTAAGTACATCTGCCGAGATTCAAACCAACAACACACTGTACGTGAGGTCGATACCTTCACCATTACACTATGCAACCACTATGTGAAGTGCTTTCATTTTTAAATGTATAGATCATGACACGAAATTCTGAATCTTTATTTCGTCCATTACTCGCAAATGAGGGCCCACCAGGGTGAATGGTTGCAGGGTGTGATTTCCTTGGACCTTTACCTGAATCACTGCATAGATTGTTTCAAAAAGTCTGTCCCACTGGTGGGAACCTCTCCTTACAGGCAAGGTTGGACAGTGAGGATGGACATGTCAATTTTTTCAGAGGATGAGGCCACGCATGAGTGCTCTGTCCCATAATACTGAATCTAAGCAAGGTTGGAATATGATGAACTGTTTCTCTCCATCTACCTTTCATCCATTTTTATCTACATTATACGTATATGTGCTCACTGTATGTTCTGCTCATTTTATTTCTTCCGTTTGGTTATAATTTAGAGACTGCAATTATATGCATTTGCATGTTGCATATGCATTTAAATATTTGACTCCTTTCCACCGATCATTGAAGATTTTAACTAAAAACTAGTGACGATGCATATTTTCGTTGTATGTTTACAATATTTTAAAAATTTAGGTGGGAGGTCTATAGCTCGATCTGGTTTTGATGTCTCACAGATTGACCGAGACCTAGAACTGCGTGCAATCGCTGAGAGGCCACTGCCTAGCGAAATCATTACAGAAGAGGAACAGGAACAAGCAGACAGTCAATGCTCCTGTTCCCGCGCCCCCAGTTAATCCTCTACACTGTCATACCATGACTTCGTTGTGTGTCGCCGAAATACTAGCGCAGTTCCGCCAGCTAGTGAATTTCTCCTCGTTGTTCTCATACCAGTGCTCCTCAGCGCCCTCCAAGTACAAAAATACGTAAGCCAAACACACGGTGTCACCCCATTTGTTAAATTTGGCTATACGTTCATATACCTTCAGCCACTTGTTTGGATCTTGACCATCGTCACAGAGAACCCGGAAGGAAGTCTCATGTGGGGGCGACAGTTGCTGTCGCCATAACGTCCTCTTCTTCTTCTTCTGTCTCCTATCTATTGAATATGGCTCGAACTCTGGTTTCTCGCCACGTAAACGGCGGCTTTGTTGTGGCCTGATGGGAGCCACTGTGTCGTTGATGATGTGCGCTATCACAAGTTCCAATACCCGGCGCCTCCACCAGAAGACAACAGACAGATCTTAGCCGACGCCAACCCCGGGACGACGAAGATGAACAACAAGTAGTGGGTGGAGGACGTCGTAGGTCACCACCGCCGCAGACTAGCCACTGGAGAGGACGCTCCCCAACACGCAGATCAAGGTCTCCATCGCCGTTTAGAAGCTCCAGCCGATCACCTAGCCGCCGCAACCTGGAAAACCAAAGGGTGCGACCTTCCTTGGAGGTGAGGCCGCCGAAGAGAGAGATTCTTCACTGTCGATCACTACAAAAATGATAGGAAACTACATAGATATCCTCTTGAATATCCGACCAGCCCAAGCTCTTGTGAACTCTGGTGCATCATATTCAGTCATTTCCGAAAATCACTGTCGCCAGTTTGCAGATAACCGATGCAAAAAACGTCTCTGCTGAGGGTGGCAAATGGGAAACCTACAGGAAGATGTACCATTTGTGTGGGTATAAGTGGCCATACACAACCCTGAGAATTCAACATCTTCCAAGAGTGTAGTCATGACGTCATTCTCGGATGGGACTTTCTGAAGGCTTTTCAGGCAATTATAGATTGTGGTCACTTGAAGATTATGCTAGATGAGATGAGATACTGTGGACAGGCATATGTACATCAGAGTGTGTGGAGAATATGTGTGCTGGATGAAGTGTTCATTCCTGCAGTCAGCGCTAGAAAGGTAAATGTCATGTGTCATGCCATGCATCAATCCATGGATCTTGTAGAGGAATGTAAGAGAAGTATACCAGTGAATAACTAAGTCATCCCAGCCTCTGTTGTCTCATTTAAGAGCGGGTTCGGTGAACTGTGGATAGCTAACTGTCGCCAAGAATCATCGAAGACGCATGTGTGTAGCAAATGCTGAGCCATTAATTGAAGAACAGCTCACCGTCATAGAAACCTCCCATGCCGAGTCTATGAGCGAAATTAGCATTAGCACTACCACCAAGAGACAAGATCTTCTAGCTCGACTATCGCCAGATCTCACTAAGGAACAGCAGAAGAAGCTACTTGCCATTCTTCAAGAGTTCTCTGAATGCATCAATCCACAGGTGAAGAGCAGATTAGACAAATCGACGGTGAAACACCGGATTACCACTGGAGACCATCAATTAACAAGCCAGAAAGCATACCGTGTGTCAGCAACGGAACGTCAAATAATTGGCGACAAGGTAGAGAAAATGATGAAGAATGACATCCTGCTGCCTTCGCACAGCCCATGGTCGTCACCAGTGGTTCTCATCAGGAAAAGCATGGAAGTTGACGCAATTGTGCTGATTACAGGAAGCTTAATAGAATAACTAAAAAGGTCATTTACCCTCTTCCACGAATTGAGGATACACTAGATTGCCTGAATGGGGGGTAAGTTTTTCTCAGCTATGGACATGTACTCGGGATACTGGCGAATCGAAGTAGATGAGGCTGATCGTGAGAAAACTCCATTCGTCTAATTAGACCTTCCTCTACGTGACATTATTTTGGTGGAGGTACAGCTGGCCCATTTGCAAATTTCGACAGTAGCTCTGTGGAAGGCCATTCACAGTTGTTACAGACCATCATTCACTTTGTGTGTTGACAGATCTTAGGGATGCAACAGGACGACTCATAAGGTGGGCGCTACATCATAAACAGTGTGATATTACCAGAATGTACAAAAGGGGAAGAAACCACCAAGCTGCCAGCTGTTTCTCAAGAAATCCTGTGCAAGACCATCAAGACTTTGATGAAGATAGTGACTGTGTGGCTGCACTCCAGGATCTCTCTGCTGAGCAGAAGAAGGACGCCAAGATATGTAAAATTATGCTTGCCTTAAATCGGTTAGAGGATGTGAAAGGACAATTAAAGATAGTTAATGGATTATTTGGATCCGTTTGGAAAGAGGTGGCTACCAGTGATTCCTAAACACATTCGCTTATACGTTCTACAGAAATTCAATGACACACCTGAGGCCAGACATTCAGGATTTATTAACACATAGCATAGAATCCACAAGAGATTTTTCTGGCCAGGTTTATTTAGGAGTGTCCGTCATTGTGTCGCACTGTCGAGAGTGACAGAGGAAAAAGGCAGCTGATCAGAAACCACTTGGCCAACTTATACAAATTCCACCAGCCGAAACGCCTTTCCAGCGTTTTGGGATTGACCTCCTTGGACGATTTCCTACGTCTGCTAGTGACAATAGTCGGATTATTGTTTGCACTGATTATCTGGCACGCTACGCCATTACAAAAGCCGTGAAAACAGCCAAAGCATCCGAGGTAGCTAAATTCATAGTGGAAGACAATGTATTAAAACACGGTGCCCCAAGGTCGTTAATTACGGATCGAATCTTCTGACAGAGGTAAACCTTGCTGTACGTGGTGCCCTCTGGTGGTGTGTTCAGGGCTTCCGTGTTGTGTGGTGTATTGGGTTCAGTTTGGTGTTGCTGTTTGTTCTGGCTGGTTCTCTTTTAGGCTGTGTGTGGAGAGGCATTGTGTTCAGTGAGTAGTATGGCACAAATTACCAAATTTATTGAATTATAGACGGTAAATTAATATTTTTCAGTCAATATGATGAGCTTGTGGTAGAAGTTTTTATCATGTTATTATAAGTGAGATGTAATGATTGTTTGGCAGAACTTTAGGAAGGCCATTAATTTTTCTGTGAATGTATGAGCACCCGATCAGTGCGAAAAACAGCTCCCATACTTAACTAACTACTCAAAATTAGATACTGTAGTCTCTGTTGCATCTATCATGTTTTAATGTTTCTTAAACGTAATAGATAAAACTACAAATGTTGTAGAAAACTTGCTAAACCTGTGTATACATCGCAAAATGTACTATGGGTTCAAATCTGAGGTCTTATTGAGGAAAATTTACTGGCAAAAGTATACAAAATAGATACATTTATGTATTGTGTTTTGGTTGCTTAATCGATTGAAAGTGGAAGGTACTGCTCACATATGCAGTATAACAAATAGCGTCTGATTCAAACAATATTCTTGGTCTTTATTCGAGTTCTTTAACACTGTGATATCAGAAAAGCTCATTCTTACGGAAACTGACATGCCGTGTCTATATGTTAATTTGTAGTTAGGTTCCTGTTAAGGTGCTGATAGTTTTCCATTTCTACAGTAGTACAATTTGCACATACTTTTCCAGGAGGAACTTCAAAGATACTTGTCACCTAGCTCCAAAAACATTGGCAAGTATGTCATAAGAATGTTACGATGTCGTTCTTGTGGTCTTCAGTCTGAACACTATAATGCGGCTTTCCTTACTAGTGTGTTCTGTGCAAGCCTCTATATATCTATGTAACTACTGCCGCCTACATCCATTTTAAAATGGTTAATGTAGTCTAGCCTTGGTGTCCCAATATAATTTTTATCACCCACAGACTCGTCCAGTGTCAGACTCGTGACTCTTTGGTGCCTCACGATCAAACCAATCAATGCACTGCTAGGAAGTTTCATATCAGTGCACACTCCACTGCAGAGTGAAAATCTCACTCGGGAAACATCCCCCAGGCTGTGGCTGAGCCATGTCTCCGCTATATCCTTTCTTTCAGGAGTGCTAGTTCTGCAAGGTTCGTGGGAGAGCTTCTGTAAAGTTTGGAAGGTAGGAGGTGAGGTACTGGCGTAAGTAAAGCTGTGAGGACGGGGCGTGAGTCGTGCTTGGGTGCCTCAGTTGGTAGAGCACTTGCCCACGAAAGGCAGAGGTCCCGAGTTCGAGTCTCGGTCCGGCACACACAGTTTTAATCTGCCAAGAAGTTTCAGTGCATTGTTATTTTGGAAAGGTTGGGTATTTTTTTCTCAGGAAGGCATCAATTGAATTTTTCCTAATTTAGATGTATTTTGTATTTAGTTTTGGTGGATTTAATTGTTATGGTGTTCAGTTTCACTGCAGTGATCTTGTGGTCACAACTACATCTATGCTCTGCAAGCCATTATGATCAAAGTGGTTTGTGTACAACTGTCACTTCCTACTTTTTCTACTCGAGTTGCGTATGATTCACGGGAAGAACAATTGCTGTTAAGCCTCTGTGTGGAATCAAATCTCTCTAATTATATCTTGGTGGTCTTTTTGTGAGACAAATATGGGAGGAAGCAGTATATTGATTGACTCCTCTAGGAATGGTACATTCTTGGAATTTTATCTTGCAGGGTCTCTGACTGGAGTCTCCATGACACTTTCATGCTTACTAAATGAACCTGTAACCTGTACTCTTCTGTGTCTCTTCTGTTTTCTCAATCAATCATATCTGATGTGGATCCCAGATGATGATCGGTATTCAAGCATTGATTGAACAAATGTTTTGTAAGCTACTTTCTTTGTTGATTGACTCCATTTCCTGATGGTTTTTCCAATGAATGTGTGTGGCATCTGCCTTACTGTGATTAATTTCATGTGGTTGTTCCACTTCAGATCACAGTGTAAGCATACTTTTAGATATTTTGTGGGAGTAATGGCTTCCAGTTATTGTTGTGTAGATGTGTAGTCATAAAATAAGGTTTATTTCTCTGCATTAACAATATGTTTCATTTGTTTATGTTGAGGTCAGTTACCACTCCCTGCACCAAGCATCAATCATCAGCAGATCTTCCTGCGTTTTACTGATTCCTGTGTCAAGAGGTTCTCAGTTACCTAAGGATTGTATGTCACTAAGAGCTCTAGTATGTTATCACAACCTTTTGCACTTGGTGTGGGCATCCAAACTACCTGCTGAAATCAATTTTCAGAAATTTCATAAAATGTTTTGTGCCTACCATTTCCTTGAAACATGTATTTTGACAGCATACCGATAGTAGACTTAAGCCACCACCTGCTATAATTGTGAGAGTTGCATCTCTAATAGAGATGAAACTCAGATTTTTCTTGAACCTATCAGCAACTACATTGTCTTTGTCAGTGGTCAGTAAAAGGAACCAATTATTAACAATATTATGAAACACTCTCCTCACCATAAAGATGACATGGTCAATTGCAGAAAGGTGTGTAGAGGACCTAGGAAATATTAAGACCCTGATACCTCCACCACATGATGCTGGTCAAGGAATCTGCAGCCTGCAGAATTGGTGTTAACTCTGATTCAGACCATCGACAATTTCACAAACATATCAGTTGAAACAAAACTAAATCACTCCTAGGTTTATAAAAAATTCAATTCAAGGTTTTGCAGACATAACCAAAGGAGGGTAAAAATTACAATTAAACCAAACTTGGATGCCTTCAGTACTTCATTAATTTATCTTCAGAATTCTGCTCTATGGCATCTTCACTTGTGCAGAATAGTGTGTGTCCAAAGGTACCTAGAAAATCCAGAAGAGCAGCAGCAAGCTCATTATTATTAGTGTTTGACTCCAAGGTATTGATTTAGGCTGTATAGAAAAGTTTAGACTAAGTAACCTCTTAACTTATTTCTGAATACAGATATATTCTTTATACATTTTGTCCTGTGTGTTAGTTTACTACAGTAGCAGTTAGTGGAGCTTTTTCAAGGGGATTCACTGGAAAATGGACTACAGTTTCGAATAACTAATATAACAAAGCTAAAAATGAATAACAAAAGAAATGCTGTGTGAAAATACACTTGCCTTAGATGAACATATGAAGAAAACAATCTCCTCCCCTTAAAAGCAGCAAAGCTGTCAATAGTGCATTCATTGAAGTTGGTGATGCTGCATACAAAGCCTGTTTCGATGTAAAACACTGCTAGTGCTATTAGCTACTCTTGACTCATAGTACTTTGCAGAAAAGTTTCTGTTCAGGGTAGAGAAAGATCACTCCACCTAAGATGTTGTCATCGGTAAGGTAGCAGTCACTTTGAGGAGTTTGTGTTTCACTAAAAAGCTTCTGCTAGGCTCAGTTGGATGAACAGGAATTTCAGAAATGGAACAGTACCTGTGACGAATTCTAAACCCATCCTTGTGTACAGTATCTGCAGGCCCCCTTCTCAGCTTATTTCATTCAAGGAAGAGAGATATCTCAAAACACCTCTTCAGCACTGTTTGCGGAAATTGACTTGTGTATGCAATGAACTTTACAGAACTAGAGAATTTTCAGTGACAAGATACTCAGTGAAGTGAAAGCACTCACCAGCTTGAGTGACAAAAGTATCACACACTTCTTTTGCAGCAACAGGTTTTGGAAGTTTGCTTTCTTGTCTCTCTCTTCGCAGAATATGGCAGCTCTCTGCATGTGGCAGTTGTCAATTACTCTACCTTGGATATCTTGTGTGGCTGTTTTGAAATGTTCTGCCGCTTGTTAAGGATCAGCTTATAATTGTAATTGATGATACAATATGTCAGTGTGTAAAATCAGATTCAACTTATGGGCCTAAGAATGAACAAAATAGCCATGATTAAAATGCTCTTTCAGAAGATCCTCTATATCTGAAAAATGACCACTCATAACAGCTGCTTCTTCTTAGCTCTCAGAAATAACTTTGTCTGAATTATTCACTATATCCAATAAATTTTACTAATCTTTTTGCATCATGTTCATAAGGAGTCAGAAAAGTTCATAACCTCTGTACAGGTTTAATCTTGGACATAATGTACCAGATAACCACAACATACCATGAAATTCTTCAAATGTCAGTTGTCTCATCTGCAATAACTGACACAAAATCAGCAGTTGCAGCAATTTCCGTTCTTACTTGGTCATGATAAACCTGTAACATACAGGAAAGTAAATAATTTTGATGTGTTTCCAAGTGCCTTTGGAAACGGCAGCCTTTGAAAGGTTATTCGGCAGTGAAATTTATAAGATTATGGGAAATTACTGCATTTGATGAATCAATATGTTTATGTACATCTACATGGATACTCTGCAGATCACATTTAAGTGCCTGGCAGAGGGTTCATAGAACCACCTTCACAATTCTCTATTATTCCAATCTCGGGTAGCGTGTGGAAAGAACAAACATCTATTTCTGATTTCCCTTATTTTATCATGGTGATCATTTCTCCCTATTTAGATTGGTGTCAACAAAATATTTGTGCATTCTGAGGATAAAGTTGGTTATTGGAATTTCGTGAGAAGATTCCGTCACAACGAAGAATGCCTTTCTTTTAATGATGTCCAGCCCAAATCCTGTATCATTTCTGTGCCACTCTCTCCCATATTTCATGATAACACAAAACCTGCTGCCCTTCTTTGAACTTTGATGTACTCCGTCAATCATATATCGAAAGGATCCCACACCATGCCGCAGTATTCTAAAAGAGGACAGACAAGCGTAGTGTAGGCAGTCTCCTTAGTAAATCTGTTAAATTTTCTGTGTGTCCTGCCAATAAAGCAGTCTTTAGTTTGCCTTTCCTACAACATATTCTATGTGTTCCTTGCAATTTTAGTTGTTCTTAATTGTAATGCCTACGTATTTAGTTGAATTTACGACTTTTAGATTTGACTGATTTATTGTGTAACCGAAGTTTAACGAATTACTTTTAGCACTCATGTGGATGACCTCACACTTTTCGTTATTAAGGGTAACTGCCAATTTTCGCGTCATTGTGGTATCTGTTCTAAATTGTTTTGCAATTTGTTTTGATCCTCAGATGACTTCATTAGTCGATAAATGACAGCATCATCTGCAAACAACCTAAGACGGCTGCTCAGATTGTTTCACAAATTGTGTATATAGAGGAGGAACAGCAAAGGGGCTATAACGCTACCTTGGGAACGCCAGAAATCACTTCTGTTTTACTCGATGACTTTCTGTCACTCATGGGGGATTGTCATGGAGAGGCTGAAAAACCTAAATTGTTAGACCCTTGGAAATAGACACCAACTATCCAGTGAAACTCTGCTTAAAAAAATTCAAGCACAACTATTCAATACCCTCAGGGGGCTCAGCATTAGTTGCTGGGTATGGGCTTGGCGACCCCGGGGTCTCTGAGCTGGCGACTGGGAAGTGCCACCAGTCCTCAATACCATAACCTCTGAGCATGCTTAAACGACCACCGTAAGGCGCGATGGTGGAATGTTGTGTGGTACAGATCCTGGTTATCTTGGCTTAACTGCATGGGTTGCGAGGATGGTATAAACCTCTATAAAAAAAAAAACCTCTATCTCAAGGTGTGCTGCGCACCGAGGAGGCACATGGCTGTTGAGGTTGAACAGTTGCTAGCAGGCGACCTCTGGGGAACCTGCCACCCTCCGGTTTTATTAGGCTTACCCAGGCTAGCGGGGCTCTGTCAGGGTGGACATCCCTTCTCCTAGCTGCTCGCGGGACGACCATGAAAAGAAATACGAATAGTGTGCAAGCACAGGTCTCTAAGAGAGGAAAGTTGAATGCTTTACAGTATGACCCCCAAGGGAAGGGAACGCTTCCCTGTCCACACCAGGTGAGGAAAGGTGGTCTAAATTACCTGGTGAGACGTATTCTCCTTGATTTCTGGTTTGCAGCCGAACAGATGGGCACACATTTCTGACCACTAAGCCTCAGTTTTTTGTGGAAAATTTAGAGGTCTGGAGCAGTCCTCATACAGACAGCATCCCCAGCACAGTCAGAGGCATTGTTCGCTTGTGGCAAGCTCGGTGATGTTTCAGTCTCCATTACGCCTCATAAGAGCCTCAATATGGTTCAGGGACTTATTTTTCATCATGACCTGTTGTTGCAGTCTGATAACGAGCTCCGTGCAAATCTGGAACGCCGCAGTGTCCACTTTGTACGACGTATCTTCAGGGGACGTAAAGATAGTAGGGTCACCACCAGTGCCTTAATCTTGGCTTTTGAGGGTGACACCCTGCCCGAGAAGGTCAAGGTGATGATACATCGATGTGATGTTAAGCATTACGTCCCTCCTCCCATGTGCTGCTTCAACTGCTGGAGGTTTGGCCATATGTCATAGAGATGTGATGCCAACCCTACCTGTCGGGATTGTGGACGTGCCTCCCACCCAAACGTCCCATGTTTGCTGCCCCCTGTTTGTGTCAACTGTGGACAGAAACATTCACCTTTCTCGTCAGACTGCATAGTTTATCAAAAAGAACGGAAGATTATGGAGTATAAGACCTTGGACAGGGTCACTTACACAGAGGCTAAATGCAAGTACGTTCGACTTCACCCTGTGCGCATTTCATCGACTTACGCTGCAGAAGCTTCGATGTCACTATCCCTGGTGATGAGCCCCCAAGCTCAGCAACCTTTCGTGGGTCATCCACCCCGGCTGTCTATTCCTGCCCCCCTGGTAGTTGGGGAACACCCTCTTCCGTTGCTCCCCTGTTTTCAACATCAAGAGTAACAACCCCTCCTTCTTTGGGGCTTCAGTCACCACCTCTGCGCCGGAGAAGTGCCCGCCTCCTCTGGATCCCCTTGGTGCCCTCCCTTCCACGGTTACTGCCCCTCCAGATGTCAGCCAGTGGCTGAGGGCCGTAGGGCTTCCAGATCTTCCTCGGTCCATGAGACTGGATCAGAAAAGCACACCCAGCCTGATAAACCGAAGGAAAAACAGAACCCTACCAAAAAGAAGAAAAAGCAAAAGGAGGAGATAGAGACAGAAAAGGAGTTCACCACTGCACCTGAAGTTGATGTGGAGTGTTTAGCGTCCACTCAGGAACTAGATGTTGCTCGACTCACAGCTCCTATGGAAGTTGATCAGGCTACTTCACAATCGGTGGCGGCGAGCACTTCTAAGGCGTGACCTATCCCCTCCCCTCCGCCCCCCTCAGGTTCTTTCATGTCTCCATAGTCAGATACCCTTATCCTTCAATGGAATTGCTGTGGTTTTTTCCACCACCTTGCTGAGTTGAAGCAGCTTTTGTGTCGCTTCCCTGCCACTTGTCGGCCCTACAGGAAAACTGGTTTCCTGTTCGGCGGACCGCCTTCCTCTGTGGCTACCGGGATTACTATAAGAATTGCGTAGAATACGACGTGGTGTGTGGCAGTGTCTGTGTTTATGTTCTTGCCACTGTTTGTAGTGCCCCAGTGCCACTTGACACGGCTCTCGAAGCTGTGTCTGTTAGAATCCGGGCAGGAATGGAGCTTACCATCTGTTCCCTCTACCTTCCCCCAGATGAGGTTGTCCCTCTTGCTGACCTAGCTGTCTTGTTCGCCCAGCTCCCCCCGCCATTCCTCCTTTTGGGGGACTTTAATGCCCACCACCCTCTATGGGGTGGGGCCCAGATCTCGGGCCAGGGTAGGAACATTGAGGCTCTCTTGGCACAGCAGGACATTTCCCTCCTTAACACTGGTGCTGCCAGATATTTTAGCTTGACTTATGGCACATACTCGGCCATTGATCTCTCTCTTAGTAGCCCAGGTCTTTTTCCATACCTCAGTTGGAGGGTCCACGACGATCTGTGGTAGCGACCACTTTCCTATCCTGGTTTTTCTTCTTCACTTCCAACCCCTTGACCAGCTGCCACGATGGTGTCTTCATGGAGCCGATTGGCCAGGCTATACCTCAGCAACTGTGGCCATTGGTTCACTTCCTGTTGACATTGATTTGGCAGTGGACGAGGTCACTATGGCCATTGTTTCTGCTGCCGACGCAACTGTCCCCTATTTGTCAAGTACCCTAAGGTGTATGTCAGTCCATTGGTGGACACCAGAGATTGCAGAAGCTATCTGGGACCGCCGGCGAGCCCGGCAACGACACCGGCGTCATCCTCCGCTAAAGAATCTGGATGCATTTAAACGGCTGCGGGCCTGGGCTCGGCGGTTAATCCGGCGGTGCAAACAGGACTGCTGAGAACGATATGTTGCCACCATAAGTTCTCGCACCTCCCCATCTCAGGTGTGGTCGCGGGTTCGGTGCATTTTTGGGTTTCGCCCTAATGCATCTGTCCTTTGCCTTTCTCTTCGGGGTACACTTTTTACTGACCCAATCGCCATCGCTGAACATAGGGCAGAGTACTTTGCTCGTATTTCCGCGACAGCAGGCTACGGTGCAGAATTCCGCACCATTAAAGAGCACGCTGAGCATACGCAGTTGTAGTTTCACACGCACCATTGAGAATGATACATTAGCCCGTTTAGTGAATGGGAGTTCCAAAGTGCACTTACACCTTGCCCTGATACCTCTCCAGGTCCAGATGGAATTCACCACCAATTTCTTCGCCATCTCTCAGAGCACTGTCAGGGTGAAATACTCGCCCTGTTTAACCGCATCTGGACCGAGGGCATTTTCCCAACTCGTTTGCAGGATAGCGTTACCATCCCGGTGCTGAAACCTGGTGCAGATCCGCTGGTGGTTGATAGCTATCACCCTATCAGCCTTACCAACGTTATGTGCAAACTCCTGGAAGGGATGATGAGTCGGTGGCGATCCTCAAAGCTCGGGGCCTCCCGGCCCAGCAACAGGGGGGCTTTAATCAGGGCCGCTCAGCGATCGACATTTTAGTCTCGCTAGAGTCGGCTATTCGCACAGCTTTTACCCGGCGAGAACATGTAGTTGCTGTTTTCTTTGATCTTAAGAAGGCATACGATACCACCTGGCGCCATCATATCCTTGCTATGCTGCACGGATAGGGCTTACAGGGTCCACTTCCGAGTTTTCTACGGAATTTTCTCTCCAATCGCTCTTTTCGGGTTAGAGTTGGCACCTATTTTAGCTCTGCTTATATTCAGGAGAACGGTGTCCCACAGGGCTCGGTTCTCATTGTTCCCCTATTTTTGATGGCATTAACGGTCTTGAGGCTGCAGTCGGCTCTTCGGTCTGTTCCTCTATATGCTGATGACTTACGTCTTTATTACAGTTCCCCAAGCATCAGTGTCTCTGAACGGTGGCTGCAGGGAGCTATCCATAAGGCACATTTTTGGGCATCTAACCATGGTTTTCAGTTCTCAGCCTCCAAGACCCGAGTGATGCATTTCTGTCGCCGTTGAATGGTCCACCTCCATCCAGAGCTCTACCTTGCCAATGAACTCCTACATATTGTGGAGATGCATCATTTTCTTGGAATGCTGTTTGATGCTCAGCTCACTTGGACATCTGATCTTTGCGAGCTTAAACAACAGTGCTGGCAGCACCTCAACATCCTTCGCTGCCTCAGCCACACTGTTTGGAGGGCTGCACGAACAACCCTCCTACAGCTCTACAAGGCCTTAGTCCAGTCCTGTCTCGACTATGGGAGCGTGGTGTACTACTCAGCAGCACTTTCAACGTTGCAGATCCTCAACCTGATTCTCCATTGTGGCGTCAGACTGGCGACAGGTGCCTTCTGCACTAATCCGGTGGCTAGCCTTCTTGTAGAAGCTGGAATCCCTCCCCTACGATTCTGCTGACAACAGTTGCTTGTGTCTCACATCACTCGCGTCCATGCCTCGCCTGACCACCCAAACTGCAGGCTCCTATTTCCATCTTCTGCAGTCCCCTACCAACGATAGCGGCCTAGGTCGGGTCTCCCGATCGCGGTCTGCATTCATTCCCTTCTCTCGTCACTAGTCCTTTCGCCTTCCTCCATCCTTCCTGCCCTTTTCTTCTAGTCCTCCTTGGTACCTCCCTCGCTTGCGGCTTTGCTTGGATTTGTGCTGTGACTCCAAGTCCTACGTTCCACCTGCCAGTCTTCGTCAACAATTCATCGCTCTTCTTGCCTCATTTCGCGATGCAGATGTAGTCTACACCGATGGTTCTGTGGTCGATGGATGCACTGGGTTTGCTTTAATCGACAGCGACTACGTTGAGCAGTATTCCCTGCCTTGTGGGAGCAGTGTTTTCACTGCGGAACTGGTTGCTCTTTATCGTGCACTCGCTCACCTTTCCTCCTGCCCTGGGGAGTCATTTGTCATATGCAGTAACTCCCTGAGTGGATTGCAAGCACTCGGCCAGTGTTTTCCTCGGGACCCTTTGGTGCACAGTATTCAAGATGCTGTTTTTGCTCTTGCAGAGTGTGGTCGTTCAGCAACGTGTGTGTGTCTCCCGGACCACATCGGCATTCCAGGAAAGGAAGGTGTTGATAGGTTGGCCAAGCAGGCCACCACTATGCCACCCCTAGAGCTTGGTCTCGTGGAAAGAGACCTCCGGTCAGCCCTACATCGCAAGGTCCGCGATGTCTGGACCTCTGAATGGTCTGTCTTGAACACGCCAAATAAGCTCCGCATGGTAAAGTCATCCACAGCCATATGCAACTCATCCTTGAGGTGCACGCGTAGGGACTCTGTTGTTCTCTGCCATCTCCGAATTGGACATAGGTGGTTCACCCACAGTTACCTCCTTCGCTGTGAGAACCCGCCCAAGTGTCGCTTTGATGCAGTGCTGACAGTGGTCCATCTTCTGATGGAGTTCCCCCTTTTAGCCCCTTTGCGGCAGTCCTTTAACTTAGCAGTTGCACTTATTTTAATTCTAGGTGACAATGCCTCTATAGCTGACTCAGTTTTACGTTTTATCTGTGCAGCTGCGTTTTATCACTCGCTCTAGTGTGGGCGCTCTCGCGTGATTTCTCAGGCCACACCCACTCCAGCGACTTCTAATTGTGACCTGGATAGCAAAATATGGCCTTTCATGGTAACAAGTTGTGTTGGTTCAAATGGCTCTGAGAACTATGGGACTTAACTACCGAGGTCATCAGTCCCCTAGAACTTAGAACTACTTAAACCTAACTAACGTAAGGACATCACATATATCCATGCCAGAGGCAGGGTTCGAACCTGCGAGCGTAGCGGTCGCGCGGTTCCAGACTGTAGCGCCTAGAACCGTTCGGCCACTTCGGCCGGCAAGTTGTGTTGGTACCTCTATCAACGCTTTCCAGCTGGAGGTTCTTCATTTGTAGTTGAGAGGTTGACCTTTTACCTAATCCATCAACCACTGAAGTCTGTTTTACTCTAGTCAACTATTTGCTCTGCTCCTTTTAAATGTCCTCTGTTCTGTGTTATTGCAGTGTTCATTTTAGCTCTGTACCCCTTGGTGTTCCCTCCCTCTGGGTGCAGAGGTTCCATTTTACTGTGTAGGCCTTTTACAAGTATGTCTGTTTGGAACAGGGGACTGATGACGTCAATGTTTAGCTCCCCATCAAACCCCAAAACCAACCAATTACTAAATGATAAATTTAGAACTATACCACAGCACGCTGTGTATACTTCAGTAGGGACTGCAAAGACAAAGTTGTACTAATTACAGTGCATACTGAGTAGGTGGGTAGAAGATGGCGGCTAGTGTTGATATGCATAGTGTTCATGCGGAAAAAAGTGAAAATTACACCGATAAAAACAGCGTGTGCACGAATTGTAGTGATGAAATCAGAAAGTTAAATGATCGTTTAAGTAGTCTGCAATTAACCATTAATACTCTGATGAGCGAACTAAAAAAACTTACGACCTGAAAGTGTGAACCTAAATCAATCTTGCCTCACAGTAACCACGAAATTCCAGGCAAAGTGAAAAACAAAGTGCCTCATTCTCAACGAAGGTTATTGTATGACCCTAATACCGCGTTTACAAGCAGGTTCAGTGTGCAATCAACCGTGCAAGGTAAGAAACATTGTGCATGTGATAAAACTAACTTCCGAGCTGAATATGAAACTACAAATACGCGGAGTGATACATCCAAAAGAATGCCTAACAACTCAACTACTGTTATGAAAGGAAATGAAACTGAAAGACCTGAACACTTGCGTGACCCAAATATGAAGTATATGTCCAGCGCTGATACTAAATTGTTTGGCCATAACGACGGTGGACCTTCTAAACAGGCAGAGAAACCTAAACGAAGTAAAGTAGTTTTGATGGCAGACAGTCATGGTCGTGGATTTGCTCGCCTTCTGAACGGTCAGTCCAGTTTACAAACAATCGCTTACATAAAGCCTGGTGCTTCTATGTCGGAAGTTTGCAATCATGTACGATCCACAGACGTTGCTGACTTATCCTCTGAAGACTTTGTTGTGCTAATTGGTGGGTCAAATGACGTATATAAAAACGAAACCCACAAAGCAAAACAAGAACTAAAAAGGTGCTTAGGACAGTTGACACACACAAATGTTTTAGTGCTGAACATTCCACATCGGCATGACTTACCGTATTGGTCATGCGTAAATAAAGAAATAATCAATGCCAACCAACAAATTTCATTACTTTGCAAACATTTCAGAAATGTAGAACTCGTAAATGTTAATAATATTGGGCGCAGATTCCACACATTACATGGATTGCACGTTAACAACATGGGGAAAAAACTGCTCGTCGGAAAAATTGAAGAAATTATCACCAAGAGGCATCAAACACTGAAAAGTAAAATCATCCTGGATTGGCCCCCCAAATATTCGAAGGAAACAACGCCAGCAAGACCTCACTCACCAACATCAACAACAAAAGAAGGAACTAGGTGCCTCCAATATTCAGGCACAATGAATGCAGTAACAGCTCTACCAATTGCAGACCCAGCTCAAACACCAGCAGCAATATTATCAACAGCAGGTGCAGCAGCTGAACAACTACCAGGGGAACCAGACACAGAAGAAAATGCTGCTGCAGATGATAATAGAAGAATAGGTGCACTCGGGAAAAGAAAAGCAGTACTTCCAGCACACCTGAATGATTTTTTATTGACAGGGTAAAGGTAAGTGATCAATTAAATATGCCAAAGTCTAACAATATGCCAAAGCCTAACAAACCCTTTAATTTCATGCTGATTCATCAAAATGTCCAATCATTGCTAAACAAATTAAGTGAAGTTGAAATTTTATGTACTGATGAGCTAAAAAACGTTTCTGTAGTGTGTATAACTGAACACTGGCTGCCTAAAGATGCAATGTCAGTCACAAAACTTGCAGACTTCAATCTTTCTTCATCATTTTCTAGAATTACATCCAGTCATGGAGGCTCATGTATATTTGTTAAAAGTGGCATTGATTATTGTAACATAAAATGCATTGAACTGTTAGCTGAAGAGAAAATTTTTGAAGTATCCGCAGTTGAACTCTCTGCATTAAAATTAATAATCATCTGTGTATATAGGAGCCCTGATGGGAACTTAAATGATTTCTGTCACCAACTAGAAGCAGCTTTAAATACTATAAAAAACTTCAACAAAACAGTGATCATATGTGGAGATTTTAATATTGATTTTCAAGAAATCTCAAAAGACCAGCAAAGCTTGATGACCCTACTGGAAACATATAACATAAAAGCCACCATAGACTCTCCTACAAGAGTTACACCAACAACTAGCTCAACAATTGATCAGATATTAATAAACACAAATGTAAATCACAATTTATGTGCCGGAAATCTTAATACTGGCTTCAGTGATCACTATGCACAGTTTATTGCTTTGCACACCCCAAGTGAAACAACTGAGAAAGAGGAACTTGTAAAAGAAGCAAGGAAATTCACTAACAAACAAATAAACCTTTTTGTACAGAGACTAAGTGAAGAAACTTGGTATGAAGTGTATACCTGTGAGAATACTAACAAAAAGTTTGGAAAATTCATGGAAATCTTCATGTCATACTTTGAAGCTGCATTTCCATTAAAAAAGCAAAAATGTCAACCTAACTTCAAGAAGAACAAATGGATTACAATAGGTATTAGAATATCTTGTGCAGAGAAAAGAAGATTACACAATATAGCAAAGACACAGAACATGCCTCATGAATTTCATTTGTACCTGAAGAATTACAAGAGGATCCTCAAAAATGTTGTAAGGAAAGCTAAAACAATGGCAAATGACAAATACATTGAAAACTCAAAAAACAAATCTAAAGCTATATGGGAAGTTATAAAAAATCAAACAACAAGTGAAACTAAACAATATAAAAATGTGAACTTATGTTATGAAGGACAAATGATTTCTTGCCCAACAGAAATTGCAGGGACCTTCAACAAATATTTTGCAAACGTAAGTGAACAGTTGGTGAGTGGACTGGAAGAACACAACAAAATATCACCTCCAACATGCAATAGTGTGAGAAATGTGTCTACATCTTTGTTCCTTTCACCCACAAATTCTGAAGAAATTTTATCAGTTATAAAAACCTTGAAAACAGGCTACTCATGTGGAATTGATGGAATACCAGATGCAATTATTAAAAAATGCTGTCTTGCCTTAGCTGAACCCTTGACACATTTGTGCAACAGCTCACTGGCATCAGGAACCTTCCCTTCATGCTTAAAAACAGCAAAGCTGAAACCACTGTTCAAAAAAGGAAATCCAGAATGTGTTTCAAATTATAGACCAATAGCCCTACTGCCTGTATTTTCTAAAATTTTAGAAAAAGTTTTTTATAAGAGATTGTCTGATTTCCTAAATAAAAATAAGATTCTCTCTCCTTCACAGCATGGCTTCAGGATAGGCTATTCAACTGAAAGTGCAATATTTGAATTTCTTAATGAAATCTATACTAAACTGGATGCAGGTGAGTTTGTGACAGGCATATGTCTTGATTTATCTAAAGCTTTTGACGTCATTGACCATAGTGCCCTACTGCAGAAGCTTGACCAGTTAGGAATTAGAGGTATATCCAATGAGTGGCTCAAGACATACCTATATGGTCGCAAACAGGTGGTTGAAGTGCAATATACTGATCATAACAAAATCAGCTACTACTATTCAGGATATGAAAATGTGAAATATGGGGTCCCTCAAGGATCAGTATTAGGACCCATTCTGTTTCTCCTCTATGTCAACGATCTTATGTACAACAAGTATTGCCAAACTACCCTCCAATTTGCAGACGATACAAGCTTCCTTATTAGTGGTAAAACAGAAGAAAAACTAAAAGACTCCGCTATCCAAACAATGAACAGTGTAGAACAGTGGTTCAGCTACAACAAGCTAATTATAAACAAAGAAAAGACAGTAGCACTGAATTTCTATAATGTAAAAGGAAGACACCACCCAAACATAGAAATAGAACTTAGGGACAGAGTTCTTGAAAGTGTTGACAGCAATAAATTTCTGGGACTCTGGCTCCAGAACAACACAAAATGGGCGGTACATATTGAATATTTGCAAAGAAAACTAAGCAAAACCTGTTACATGATACGGATCTTAAAAACTTGTTGCAGCAAAGCCAGCCTGTTAAATGTATACTACTCCTATGTGCATTCTGTAATTAAATATGGCATAATCTTCTGGGGCAATACAACAACAAATATTAAACTTTTCAGGATGCAAAAGAGAATACTAAGAATTATTGAAGGGGTAAACAATACGAAATCGTGCAGACCCATATTCAAGAAACTGTCAGTTCTTCCTCTTCCTTGCATTTTTATCTATGAAACATCAGTTTTCATCAAACAATATCTCAATAGACACCCAGATATCTTATTAAAAAATGAAGATATACATGCACACAATACAAGGCAAAAATCTGACCTTCATGTGAAACGGGTGAGAACATCATTGTGCCAAAAAGGCACACTACATACTGGGATAAAGATTTTCAATAATCTACCTAAACATATTAAATCAATAGGTAAACTCTGTAGTTTTAAGGCTGAAGTAAAGGCATATTTAATTGATCATTGCTTTTACAGTCTGACAGAATATATAAAAGCCAAACAACAAAAATAAAGATGCATTATTAATATTCTAATTTGTATGTTGCCTGTAATGTTTGTTGTATTTATGAATCTGTGCTAAATTACTTCAATATCTAGTCCTTAAGATTGCAATACAAACTGTATTTTATCTTGTAAATACCTAACCATGTCCAATATCCTTGTATATATTCTATACATATAGGATTTGAAGGACTAAATAAATAAATAAACATTTAAGAAATCTTACTTTGCATGCTCTGTATAGCAAAGGAACAGAAAGGAGCCCTGAGTGATACAATGGTAAGTACCTCCACTGTGCACTTTGTTGTTTTGCAGAGTAAAATTGTAGATGCAGATAAATATCGTAGCCATTTTATGTAATAGTAATCATTTTGTGTGTCTGTTTAACCAAGCAGTGCATTGCATCAAGACCCTCTGTGTTTCTGGGCACTAGACTGCGTATCATTTTTGCTATCTCTGATACATTTGTTGGCAGCAGAAAAACACATTCTGTGATACTGGAAATGATCATCATACTTTTTCTCTCACGTTGTTTCTTTTATTTAAAACAAAGGTTTTGGTGTAATGGTATCTTCAAGTTTTGCCTGTACCTAAACACTGTGTTCATTAAAACTGTTACTGACCTCATTTGTCTCCCTATATTTCTTCCCATCTTTTCCTGGCATTGCCTCTTTCCTATAAGAACCTGATGTGGAACTATACTGTCTTCAGAGATGTAACAGGAACCCAAAATTTAATTTTAATAAAATTAAGGTTTTGTTTCACTTCCTAGCACACTGTAAGCTCTTTACTTGTCTTAATAAGTGTCAAAGACTGGCTGTAGCTTGGTTTATGTACCAATTTTTGTATGCCATTTTTACTTCTGTGGTTTTGTATTATCTTTTGTGATTCATCTCTTCGTATTTTCCATGTTTAGATTTCCAAATACAGCAAAGCATTGAGTATTTATGTTGTAATGTAATGTTGAGCAAAATGAAAGCTGAAATTCTAAATTTCACATTCATAAAACCATTCACACAGAATCAAACATACCATCAGTTCACCATTGGACAGACTCCTATGTGGACAACGTAGCAATATGCATCCTTGGCATAGAGAAACAACTGAAAGAATTGAAAGCAAATAGATAACCAGGTCCAGATGGAATCCCAATTTGTTTTTACAAAGAGTACTCTATGGCATTAGCACCTTACCTAGCTTGCATTTATCGTGAGTCTTTCACCCAGCACAAAGTCCCAAATGACTGGAAAAAAAGCACAGATGACTCCGGTTTATAAGAAGGGTAGGAGAATGGATCTGAAAAATTACAGATCAGTATCCCTAACCTTGGTTTTCTGAAGTATTATTGAAAATATTCTTTGTTTGAATGTAATAAACTTTCTTGAGACTGAGAAGCTCATTTCCATGAATCAGCATGGTTTTAGAAAGCATTGCGCATGCGAAAGTCGGCTTGCCCTTTTCTCACATGGCATACTTCAAACTGTGGATGAAGGGCAACAGGCAGATGCCATATTTCTATTTTTCCCGAAGGCATTTGACTGAGTGCCACACTGCAGGCTGTTAAGAGGTGCAGCCATACGGAATAAGTTCACAGATACGTAAGTGGTTCAAAGACTTCTTAAGTAATAGAAGAGTCGAGGGTATCATCAGAAGTGCCACAGCAAAGTGTGAAAGGATGGCTTTTGTCCTCTGTATACATAAATGATTTGATGGACAGGGTGTGCAGCAATCTGAAGTTGTTTGCTGAGGATACTGTGGTGTAAGTAAGGTGTTGAAGTTGAGTGACTGTTGGAAGATACTAGATGACTTAGACAAAATTTCTAGTTGGTGTGATGAATGGCAGCTAGCTCTAAATATGGAAAAATTTAAGTTAATGAGGATTTAGACATAGTATTACTACTGTCCTGCTTGACATGGTCAAGTCATTTAAATATCTGGGCGTAACGTTGCAAAGCGATATGAAATGGAACAAGCATGCGAGTACTGTAGTAGGCAAGGTGAATGGTCAGCTTTGGTTTATTGGGAGAATCTTACGAAAGAGTGGTTCAACTTCAGAGGAGTGACCTATTTTTGCATAGTGCTAGAGTGTTTGGGATCAGTACCTGGTCGGATTGAAAGGAGTCATTGATGCAATTCATAGGCAGGCTGCTAGATTTGCTACTCGTGGGTTCAAACAACACATTAGTGCTATGGAGATGTTTTAGGAGTTCAAATGGGAATCCCTGGAGGGAAGGTCACATTCTTACTGAGAAACATTATTGAGAAAATGTAGAGAACTGGCATTTTAAGCTGTATGCCACTAACATTGTGCATAAGGACCATGAAACTAAGATAAGAGAAATTAGGGCTCATATGGAGGCATATAGATAGGCGCCCCCCCCTCCTTCCGCCGTATTTGTCAGTGGAACAGGAAAGGAAATGACTAGTAGTGGTAGTAGATGTTGTTCCATCTCTACTTGTGATGGGCAGTAATGCTGGGCCATGACTCGTCCTCCTGGCCTCTTCACACCTAACAAGGACACCCATAACACAATGACCCAATGAAATTGTAATGGATATTACAGTCACAGTAGAACTACAACAATTTCCTTTTTTTATTTGGTCCTTGTTGCTCTCCAAGAAACACACTTCACCACTCTCCAATGCTTCAAGGTTACTTCACATTCTCTCAGAACTGTGTGGCCCCTAGAGGGCATGTGAAGGTATCTTTCTATTGGTTTGCACATACGTCATCCGTGAATGAATTCCCTTCTCTACCACATTGGAAGCAATAGCAATATGGGTGCAAAAGGTCCCAGTGAAAACCATTTGTAATGTTTATCAATCTCCAGGCAGACCATTTATTTACATTGAGGTGACCACCTTAACCCAATAACTCTGTTGCCTCTCCATTTCTTGCAACATGCAGATTTCAATGCATGCCACCTCCTATAGGGAAGTACCCTTTGTCCGGTAGAGGCCTTATTGACCAGCTTCTTTTCGATCTTGATATGCATCTCCTCAATGATAGTACTTTTACCCACTCCAGTGCCAGATAAGGCACATTTTCAGATATTGACCTAATTCTCTCTCTTTCCCCATTTTGTGGCTTCACTATCATGGCTGCCACTTGAAGATCATTGTGACAGTGACCAGTTTCTGATGGTCCTGTCACTTCCTTGCCCCTGCCCCCCTTCCTTCAGGGGGCTCACCACTCTTTGGTGAGTTTGTACTTGGCTACCACGAGGCCCTAGCCTTTGCCATATCCCTTCCCTTTCCGTGCTGCATGATTGTCCTTCTGTTTGGGGACCATGTCTGGGATATTTTTGGGAATTTATTCTTATTTTTCAGTAGGCAAGCATTAGAACAGTCCCTCATTTGTTTTCTTCCTTTCTTCATTCTCTGTCTCATACCTGTCCTCCACTTCGGTGTTTGAGGTTCATTTATTTTTCTTCCTTCCTGTGCACTCGTGAAGGCCAGCCCATGCACTTGATGTGCAACAGGTAACTTAATAACACACAATTCCCAGCCCTGGGGCAACTGGTTGGGTTCACATGTACCCTCTGATTGCCTGAGTTTGACCTTCCCAAATAGCCAATTGGTCTGTCAGTAGTTTCGGAGGTGTGACCTGAGGTGTGAACAGTCAGCTAAGGCAGGAGAGCCCCCCTCAGAGGGTCCCCCCAGTTGGAAGGAGTGCTTCATTGGAAATTTTGGCAACTATGGGGGAATTTTCTCACGGTGAGCCACTCGCCTTCAGCACAGTCTGTGTCTGCTAAATGTAAATGGAATGGGGATAAAGATTTAAAAACTCTTCCAGTCACATCTTGGTTTGTTGTGGTATCACATACTGAAGGAGGTCAGTCCTTTGCTACTGTAAATCAGGTTATTCTTCAGAAAGGCGTAGATGCACTTGCTGGCTCTGTGAAACCTTGATCTTGTCTGCATAATGGGGCTTTGCTTTTTGCAACCAATAGTGATTTTGAAGCCTGGCAACTGCTTACAGCTTCTCTCCTCCATGGTTAACCTGTTTGTGTCAAGGCCCATCAAACATTGAATTTTTTGCATGTGGTTATTTATACTCAGCTGCTTTATTATCTGACCAAGGGAAAAAGCCAAACTTACCTCTCTGATCAGGGTGTCAGTGCAGTGCATCAGGTAATGAAAACAGTTGATGCCACCCCTCAGTTCCTATGGGCACACTTTTTCTCAGTTTCGATCGACTAGTGGTGCCATCAAAGATCAAAGCAGGCTATGAAGTTGTCAAATTCTGACCATACATTCCAAACACAATTCATTGCTACCAATGGCAACATTACAACCACACTCAAATGTCCTGTAGAAAACACTGCCCGATGTTACATGTGGCAGGGATGCTCTCGAGGGCTATTGCGTGCCTCCTGCTCCATGTTGTATCAGTAGTAACGTAGACTGTGCTACCTCATCCCAGGAATGTCTAATGTATCTTGATGAGGGGCTGTCCAGGAGATCTGGATGAAGGAAAAAGTACCTTACCCTGTTGCTCGCGAGTTATTGGCTAGTCCAAACCCTTGAGTTGTACCATCCGGGAATTACAGTTCTGTACTTGTTACACCTCACTCTATGAAGGACAAGACCACGCAGACTTGCGACCTCAAATTCAGCATTGTAATTATCAAATCACCCAGTATCGCAGTAGCATCCCTCTAGCCTTATCTTCCAGCTGGACACCAAGCCACCACTTCTTTGCCCCAGTGACAAAATCCCATGCTTCACAACCAGCAGGCCAGTAGGGATAAGAGGAGCCCCAAACAAAGATGATTGGTCTTCCCCTTCGCTGATTTGTAGATCCTCTTCAGCCACTGAAATCACAACCTTTCATTTTTTCCCCTCTTCCTGGTTCCCCAATATGACTCTCCTCCAGTGGAACATTGGCAGCCTTAGATCAGACATGGAGGAGTTACAATTGCTCTTGGAATCACAGCATTTGTGCCCTTGCAACTGATCTGACCTCTCGCATTTCTTTCTAATCCGCTTAGACAGTCCCACAAGGATGGCATATGACATTCCATCTTGTGTGGGAATCATGCAGCTGATTCAGGATGATGATAATAGTCAAACAATCTCACTGAGCACCCTTCTACAAACTGTTGCAGTCCACATTTTCCTTCCTCGCTTCATATTTTCTCCTTGTAACATCTCCATCCCTATTGGTCATTCAATTTCACCAGGGCAGACTTCCTCCAGCTTATTGGTCAACTCCCTCACCCCGCTCTGCCGCTCAGTGACTTTAATGTATACCATCCGTTTTCTGGATTTTCCAGAAGCTGTTAGAGAGGTGCTCTCTTTGCTGACCACCTCAACCTTATCTGCCTCAATGCTGGAGCACCCGAATTCCTTTCAGACTCCACACACACACCTATTCCCATTTCATCCTCTTGTTCTGCACTGCCCAGATTACCTGTCATATTGAGTGGTCCGTTCTAACATGTACTCGAGCGACCATTTCCGATGTGCTGCCCATTTGCTGACTCCTGACCCACCTGCTTGTAAATCCAATTGGCAGCTTTATAAGGCTCACTGGAGGCTTTACTCCTCCCCGATGAACTTTGCTGAACAACATTTTCTCAGATGTGATGATCAGGTAGAATACCTTACAGACTTTATCCTTGCTGCAACAGAACATCCATTCATCACACTTCATCTTTACCACACTGTGTCCCAGTCCTTTAATAAACTGAGGCATGCCATGATGTGATTCACACACAGAGATGTGCTCTTCATGTTTTAAATTGTCATCCTATGATGGCAAACTGTATTCGTTACAAACATTTGAATGCACAGAGTTGTCACGTTCTTCAGGATAGCAAAATGTCTAGCTTAATTTCATTTGCTAGTACTTTCAACAGTTCCACTCTCTTTTCCATCATGTGGGCCAACCTCCAGCGGCTCTATGGGACCAATGTCCAGTCCTAAGTTTGTTGCCCAACCATAGCAGATGATGTCATTCTGGACCCCATTGCTATCTCCAACAAAAAAATGGTTCAAATGGCTCTGAGCACTATGGGACTCAACTTCTATCTCCAACACCTTAGGCTGCTATTTTGCAGATATTTCTAGGTCTATCCACTATCAACCTGCCTTTCCCCATCAGAAATGAGTGGAGGAAGCTCAGATGATAGCCTTCTCCTCTCAGTAGTGAATGTTATAGTGCCACCTTTACTCTGATGGAGCTAGATCATGCTCTCACTTCATCCTGATCTTCCACCCCAGGACCGGACAATGTTAACATTCAGATTTGGCAGGACCTTTCTCTTGTAGGCAAGTACTTTCTTCTTCATACATTCAGTCGCATCTGCATACATGGCACCTTTCTCAGTTGCTGGCAAGAAGCCACTGCCGTACCTGTACCTAAGACTGATGAGGACAAACACCTTCCTTCTAGTTGCTGTTCCAGTTGTCACCAGCTGTGTTAGCAAGGTGATGGAATGTATGATCTGTGCCTGGCTGGTATGATAGCGCTTGTCCCGGAGCTGAATCTGTGAATCCCTCCCAGCCAGTGATATGCAAGGAGCAGCGAGATAAGTCCAAGAAGAAGACCTCTAAGACCAGCGAACTTGGGTTGGCATCCACCCCTCCACAACCTTAAAGCTCTGCGTCTGAGGATGAGGTGGAGATACTGTTATCCGCTGAGGACCTAGAAACCCGCCGGACCATCAGACGCACCGAGCGAGGTGGCGCAGTGGTTAGCACACTGGACTCGCATTCGGGAGGACGACGGTTCAATCCCGTCTCCAGCCATCCTGATTTAGGTTTTCCGTGATTTCCCTAAATCGTTTCAGGCAAATGCCGGGATGGTTCCTTTGAAAGGGCACGGCCGATTTCCTTCCCAATCCTTCCCTAAGCCGAGCTTGCGCTCAGTCTCTAATGACCTCGTTGTCGATGGGACGTTAAATACTAACAACCACCACCACCATCAGACGCAATGGATGTCACTTGCATGGGGACTCAGTTGGTGGTGGCAGGTGACCCAGTGGCTTAATGTGCCTCCTCTGTCACTTCACGCCTTCCTTAGCCATGTACAATGTCATCATCCAGTGGAACTGTAGTGGTTTCTTCCACCATCTTGCTGCACTCTGACAACTTCTCAGCTTTCACCCTTCCCTCTGCATTGATCTTCAGCAAACTTGGTTTCCAGAAATGTGAACTCCCGCCCTCTGTAGCTATTGGAGTTGTTATAATAACCGGGGAGCTTACGAGAGGGTATCTGATGGCATCTGCATCTTTGTCCTTCACTTTCTTCGCAGCGAGTCTGTCCCTCTACAAACACCTTTAGAGGCTGTCGCTGTTCGGGTGTGGATGCCTCAGGCTGTTACTGTCTGCAGTCTCTATCTTCCCCCACATTTCATTGTGGTGCATGGCACATACTCAGCCATGGACCTTTCGATCTTCAGCCCTAGCTTATTACCATCTGTCCAATGGAGTGTGCACGACTTGTGCGGTAGTGACCGCTTTCCGATCTTTGTCACTCCCACAGTGTCACTCTTTTGGGCACCCCTGCAGATTGGCTATAAATAAAGCTAATTGGGACTTTTTCACCTCCATTGCCACTATTGAGCCTTTTCCACCTCCATTGCCACTATTAAGCCTTTTCCACCTCCATTGCCACTATTGAGCCTTTTCCCAATGATTCCATTGATGGGGTGGTCCACTCGGTTACCACCAGCATCGTTACTGCTGCAGAATCTGCCATTTCCTGTTCCTGTTCTCCTGGGTCCCCTCAGTGGAGGGCTATGCTTTGGTGGTCGCCTAAGATCGCTGAGGCGATTAAAGATCGCAGGTGGCCCCTCCAGCATCAGAAGCAGCATCCCTCATTGGAACACGTCATCACCTTTAAACGGCTCCATGCATGAGCTCGCTGCCTCATTCTCCAATGCAAGCAGGAGTGTTGGGAAAGGTATATCTCCACCATTGGCCTCCGTACCTCTCCATCGCAGGTTTGTTCCAAGATAAGGCGAAATTATAGCTATTGGACCCCCGTCAGTGTCCCTGCGCTTTCGCTGAATGGAGCGGTCTGTACTGACTCCGCCACATTTGCCAACCACTTAGCGGAGCATTTTGCTCAGAGTTCAGCTTCTGCAAATTACCCACTGGCCTTTCATTCGCTGAAAGAGTGGTTGGAACGTCGGAGCCGTTCATTTCACACACGCCACCCTGAATCTTACAGTGCTCTGTTCAGTGAGTGGGAATTCTGAACTGCCCTAGCCGCTTGCCCTGATACGGCTCCCGCGCCAGATCACATCCACTGTCAGATGCTCAAACACCTCTCGGTTGACTGCCAACGACGCCTCCTAGACCTTTCCAACGGCATCTGGGTTGAGGGTGAGTTCCTGTCGCAATGGCGGGAAAACATCAGAATCCCCATTTTGAAACCTGGCAAGAACCCACTGGAGGTAGGCAGCTACCACCCCATTAGCCTCACCAACGTTCTTTGCAAGTTGCTCGAACGCATGGTGAGCCGGCAGTTGAGTTGTCTACTCGAGTCATGGGGCCTTCTGGCTCCGCCTCAGGGCAGGTTCCTTAAGGGCCACTCTGCCGCCGATAATCTGGTGAGCCTGGAGTCTGCCATCCGTACGGCCTTTGGCTGCCGTCGGCACCTGGTTGCCGTCTTTTTTGACATGCAGACGGCATACAATATGATAAGAAATCCTCTCTAAGCTTCATGGATGGGGTCTTCGGGGTCCGCTGCCAATTTTCATACAAAATTTTCTGTCGCTTCGTACCTTTCACATGCAAGTTGTGGGCTCCCATAGTTCTTCCCATGTTCAGGAGAGTGGGTACTGCAAGTTTATGTCTTGAGTGTCTGCTTCTTTTTTATTGCAATTAATGGGCCCGCTGCGGTGGTGGGAACGTCTGCCTCAGCTTCCTTGTATGCTGATGACTTTTGCCTATGCTATAGCTCTACTGGCATTGCAGCTGCTGAACGGCAGCTGCAGGGCGCTATCCGCAAGGCACAGTCTTGGGCTGTAGTGCATGGCTTCCAGTTTTCAGCTGCCAAGACCTGCGTTATGCATTTCTGCTGGTGGCGCACTGTTCACCCTGAGCCACGGCTTTAACTTGACGGCAAACCTCTTGCTGTGGTAGAGACACGACGGTTTTTGGGATTGGTTTTCGATACCCAGTTGACTTGGCTGCTGCATATTCGGCAGCTTAAACAGACGTGCTGGCGGCATCTTAACGCCATTTCTTGCTTAAGCCACACCAGCTGGGGTGCCGATCAGTCTACCCTTCCACGGCTGTACCAGGCATTAATTCAGTCTCGACTAGATTATGGGAGTATGGCTTATGCTTTGGCATACCCTCCCGCATTGCGGTTGCTGGACCCTATCCTTAACAGCAGGATCCGACACGCCACTGGAACTTTCCGGACAATCCCTGTCAACAGCATACTTGTGGAGGCAGGTGTCTCTCCATTGCGGTTCTGGCACCAACGATTAGTGGCTGCTTATGCTACACACGTTTGTTGCTTCCCCAGGCATGGCAATTACTGTCTCCTGTTCCCTCAGTCTGTCGTCTATCTTCCAGAACGGCGGCCCCGGTTGGGTTGTGCAATCGCAGTTCTCGTCAGAGCTCTTCTCTCTGGGCTTGAGGTTTTCCCTCTTCCACCTCTTGTCCGGGCCCCTCTGTGTACACCCCCTGGTGTGTGCCCCACCCATGGATTTGGCTCGATTTGGCACAGGGCCCGAAGGACTCAGTCGCTGCCGAGGTACTCCGCCGCCATTTTCTTTCATTCCTTGCAGCTTTGAAGGCTCTGACGTAGACTATACTGACGGTTCAATGGTTGCTAACTGTGTCAGTTATGCTCTTACTCCAGGGTATCATTATGAACAACACTCATTGCTGGCTGGCTGCAGCGTTTTCACTGCCGAGCTTGTCGCCATCTTTTGCGCCTTAGACTATATCCGTTCCTGCTCAGATGAATCCTTCGTTATCTGTAGAGACTCCTTGAGCGATTAATGAGCTATCAACCAGTGTTTCCCTTGCTCTCGTCTGGTGATGGCTATCCAAGATTCCCTCCATAATCTTGCCTGTTGCGGCTGCTCTGTGGTCTTTTTGTGGACCCTGGGTCATTTTGGCATACCAGGAAATGTACGAGTTGACATGCTGGCCAAACACGCTGTCGTTGCACAAGCCTGGGCTATTGGCCTTCCGGAGGGTGGCCTCAGGTCAGTTTTGCATCAGAAGGTACTTCACACCTGGTGTGAAGAATGGCGCACCCTTCCTTCACCCAATAAACTTTGGGCCATCAGGGATGCTACTGGTGCATTCTGCACTTCCTTGCAGGTCCCTCGCAAGGAGTCTGTTGTTCTCTGTGCCAGCTGCGCATTGGCCACACTCGTCTGACGCACAGCTATTTTATGCGCCGTG
The DNA here is from genome assembly GCF_023898315.1 of Schistocerca nitens. Lineage (NCBI taxonomy): Eukaryota > Metazoa > Arthropoda > Insecta > Orthoptera > Acrididae > Schistocerca > Schistocerca nitens. Next base: position 293,158,774 of record NC_064616.1, on the reverse strand, counting down.
AGGACCCACCTCCATGTCGCTCCGCGTCAGCTTTGACGGTGGTCCACATTTTGTTGACCTGTCCTTTTTTAACTGCGCTCAGGCAGACGTTTGTGCTGCCTGATACCTCTCCCTGCACTTCTAATAGATGACACTGCCATGGCAGGCTTAGTTTTGCATTTTATTCATGCAGTGGGCTTTTATTACTTCATCTAAGTGTTTGTCCTTATTTTGTGTTTAGTGTGGCCTTTTGACTACGATTTTAGACTGTTTTTTTTTTTAGTGTGTTTCTTGGTGGTTGGCTTCTACTTTTTTGTCTATATGGTCGGCCATCCACTGTCACACTCTTTATGATTTTAATTCCCTTTGTCTGGTCTCTGTCAGAGTTTTCATTGTCCTGTGTCATCTCTTGTGAACTCCATTGTTAGTTTTTATTCTTTGTGGGTGTTTCGCGTCCATGGAAGAAGGGACTGATATCCCTAGCAGTCTGGTCCGTTCAATCTCACAAACCAACTAACCAACCGAGAAATATAGTCTGTAGGAATCTGCATGGGTTTCTAAAAAGATTATCATGTTGCACTATTTGTCAACAAGACTGTGAGGGCCAGAGACACGGGTTTCCAGGTAGAAGTTGTGTTTCTTGACTTCCACATGGCATTTGAAACAGTTCACCACAGTCGTTTAATGAACAAAGTGAGAGCATACGGACTATCAGACCAATTGTGTGTTGGGATTGAAGAGTTTCTAGATAACAGAACGCAGCATGTCATTCTCAATGGAGAGAAGTCTTCCGAAGTAAGAGTGATTTCAGGTGTGCCGCAGGGGAGTGTGGTAGGACCGTTGCTATTCGCATTATATATAAATGACTTTGATGATAACATCAGAAGTTCACTGAGGCTTTTTGCGGATGATGCTGTAGTATATCGAGAGGTTGTAACAATGGAAAATTGTACTGAAATGCAGGAGGATCTGCAACTAAATGACGCATGGTGCAGGGAATGGCAATTGCATCTGAATGTAGATAAGTGTAATGTGCTGTGAATACATAGAAAGGAAAGTCGTTTATCAATTAACTACAATATAGCAGGTCAGCAACTGGAAGCAGTTAATTCCATAAATTATCTGGGAGTAGGAATTAGGAGTGATTTAAAATGGAATGACCATATAAAAGTAATCGTCGGTACAGCAGATGTCAGACTGAGATTCATTGGAAGAATCCTAAGAAAATGCAGTCCGAAAACAAAGGAACTAGGTTACAGTACACTTGTTCTCTCACTGCTTGAATGCTGCTCACTGGTGTGGGATCCATACCAGATAGGGTTGATAGAAGAGATAGAGAAGATCCAACGGAGAGCAGAGCGCTTCGTTACAGGATCATTTAGTAATTGTGAAACTGTTACGGAGATGACAGATAAACTGCAGTGGAAGACTCTGCAAGAGAGACGCTCAGTAGCTCGGTACAGGCTTTTGTTCACGTTTCGAGAACATACATTCACCGAGGAGTCACGCAGTATATTGCTCCCTACTACGTATATCTCACAAAGAGACCATGAGGATAAAATGAGAGAGATTAGAGCCCACACAGAGGCATACCGAAAATCTTTCTTCCCACGAACGATACGAGACTGGAATAGAAGGGAGAACCGATAGTTACTCAAGGTACCCTCCGCCACACACCATCAGGTAGCTTGTGGAGGATGGATGTAGATGTAGATGGATCAAAAGTCAATTACAGGGTAGGTTACGCTTTTACCATAGAAAGGGGCACTATATCATGGCCTCTGCAGTACATACAATTCACGCCATAAGGGAAATCTTTGTTAGTAGTGACTCCTTGAGCTACTTATAAAACATATCTCAGTGCTACTCCAGAAAAGTTTTTGGTCAATATCAACCAATACCTATTAGTTGACCTTCACAGTTCCACAATGAAAGTAACATTGATGTGGACACGAAGCCACATGGGCATTCTAGAAAATGAACTCACTGCCAAATTAGCTAAAGAAGCCACCACAATAGACAAACTTGAACTTCGAGTACCAGATACAAACCTACGACTGCAAATGCAACAGCTGATTTTGAAAACCTCTGTTACGCAGTGGCAAGCTACCATGCCGTAAGCAAGCTGAGTCCAATCTAGAGGACCACCAAGGGATGGAGTATTTCTCTCCAAGGCTCTTTGAAAGATGTCATCATACTGTGGCAGCTGTGTATTGGCTGCTCCAGGCTTATCCACAGGTTCCTTTTGTGTCAAGCTCAGTGTATGGTTTTCATCTCATGGTAGCCCTGCTGATTGCTGTGAGACAGGACATCAACCTGTCTACTTCTCTGACATGGGTACTTGAAGACGATGTGATGCCTGATAACAAATTCCTGAGAGAAAGTTGGTTTCATTATAAAATGTAATGCATCTAAAGATGTGGTGTCCAGATGTGGGTGAGAAGGGAAGCATCTCTAACTGCAACATGTGCCCTGAATGGCCTCCAGCTACATTCTACCTCTGCATTGTTATGCATTCTTTAATTTTTTGTGTGTATTTTATTTAATAGTTTATATTAATTGACTCTCTTGTTCATAAAGATTTCATTTTCTCACCCATTTTTCGTAGTGCTGACTATGATGGCCCTCCATGGGGTATCCTTCAGTGACCAGCTACACTTTTTAGCATTCTGAATTTTATCTCATATTTTACCATCTGACTTACGTTAGTGTGATGTGAATTTTCAACCATTTTGACAAGATCACAAACCTTGATGTCATTTCTCCTTCCATATAATTTCACGTGAATTCCCAGCGCAATGCGGAACTGATAATCCAGGTGTTTAGTCCTGTTAAAATCATAATCACAACCATTATCATTGAAGCTTTTTGATTATCAAGTGGGCCTTAATTTCCCTTGAACAAGAAGCCCCATGATCAATATGCACCTTGGGACTGTAGTACAGCTTCATAAAGAGGATATGGACCACATCTCTTCGCTCTTGTCTTAGACTTCATATGTGACGTCTGACAATGATAAAGGATATGATGCAGCGCAAAGTAGTGCTTTAATAACTTCTCTGATAGTCGCACTTCCTGCAGTAGTGCAAAAATCCATCTCAACTCTCCCAGGCTGTACCTTACTGGCTGGTGCTTGGCGTTATAATACTCTCGGTCTTTCTCCTAGGTGTCCAGAATTTGTATACTAGCCATCTGTCTTGCTTCTTCAGTCTTGGTGATTAGGTGTCCATGTAGTCATCCTGAGTATCGTTGAGTTGAAACGGGAACAATGTATCCATTACTGCATCGGCCTTGCAACCGTGGAGCAGAATGAACAGTGTGAAGTCTGCAGTGTCTTGGTTCAGTGTGTTGTATTAGACTGTCACAACAGGCAGTATTGTATCCCAATCTCTGCGTTCAAAGTCAGTATACATCTAGAGCATATCAGCCAATATCTTATGAAAGCATTCTTGGGGGGCAGTCGTCTTGTAGATGTTAGGCAACTGTTATTCTGTGGGTGATATTGAAGTGTGAAATTACTTCTGATACTGGTCTGCAAAACTTTTCCATGATCAGAGATCATCACATGGGATTCTGTGTTTCAAAATGATGTCTTCTACAAGAAACTTAAAGATTCCCTGAGCTAGTCACGATGGGTCCTTCGAGCTCATCAGCCAGCATAGAGAGTGGTGGTCCATCACAAAAGTGAATTGTTCACCAAATAAATACGGCCAAAACTTGTTTTAAACAGCTGCAAAGCACTCAGTCTGTTTCACAGTAGTTCATCATGGACTTGAAGAGTACTGTGGAAAAATAAGTTACCACCTTTTCTATATCTTTCTGAATTTGTTACAGAACTGCCACCTGTACCTTAACTGCTACTCTTTGTGTGAAGTTCTGTCTCATCATACAATGATATGAATGGAGATGATGTTAGTGCCTCCTTGAGGGTGAGGAAAGATCTTTCTTCCACGTCTTTCGTTCGAGGGTGAGGACTTGTGGCGAATGGTCACTGTGCTGCTGGCTGCTGTTCTTGGGGAATGCTTACACTTGCCATAGTGGAGGAAAATTCGTCGTGTATACACAGTGCAGCACAACTGTTATGTGCGGAAGCCCATGCTTTGCCTGTGCACAGCTACTTTGTCATGGTAATACCTATGTGTGGTCCCTTTGTGGCACAGCACCTGCCGGTCTACTGGCAGCGCAGGGGCTGTGGGCATCATACTGCTCTCGTTTTGAGTTATCTGATCTGCCATCAGTGTGTCGCAGTCAGAAACTGCCGCCGGGCATCCTCTCTGCTCCTCTAAGAGTGGAGAAATTCCTACACCAGTGCCCATGATACTACCCAGATACCTGTGTGTAGTTTATGCTAGGGATGGCGCTGTTCAGGGAGACCTAACAGTGCCAACAAATGAACATTAAGCACCCCTTGGCAGTGTCAGTCTGACTCTGGAAACCGCTCCCGACACACTCAGTAAATCCAAAGCCCCAGTCCACTGGGCGCACTGTGGTGCCCAGTCTCTAGGCTGCCCCAGCCATTCCTCCACAAATGTTACAAAGAGAAAAACTCGAAAACACACAGACATGGACATAATGCCAGTGACGAAGCATCTGGCACCCAGCCAGCTCGCTTTGGAGTGTACCACCACCGAAGATGACACGGAGCTGAGTGAGGAGACTGTAGTCACCAACATCCCCGCCTCCAATAGCTATGCCCCAATTGCATTGCCAGAAGTGGATGAAATTGTGGTGAAGAAGAACCATCCCTCCACATCAGGGACCCAGCCTAAACAGGAGGAGGACAAGATCCCTCCCATCATAGCTACCATTCAAATTGGCACTATGAAAGTAATCAAGGAGATTGCACCGATGTTAAAAGGTGGTGGCCTCAACACCTCATGTAGGGTCTCGTCAATAAATTTTCAGATGTCCGCACATTGAGACTACAGAACAATAAAAGATTACTTTCAGAGACATAACATCCGCCATCACACATATCTGATGTTGGAATGAGACACATTCAAGGCAGTGATAAAAGGTCTCCCCAACTCTTCTCCAGGTTCAAGGTCATAGAGGTCAAACAAGAAACACGTGCCTCTGATCTGGCAAGATCAGGAGAAGGTTGCAAGAAACGTGTGTCCTTCAAGGTCATTCTCCATCCTGACCAGACAAACTGCGAACTACACGTGATAAAGCTCATGCTGCATTGCGGAGTCACAATTAAAAAATATCGGCAGCCTGTAGGTCCTGTACAATGCCACCAATTCCAGCAGCTCTTCCACAGTGCCAAAAACTGTAACTAACCAAGAAAGCGCGTAAAATGTGCAGCCCCCATCTCAGTAAAACGTGTACCAAGAAACGGGACACGCCAGAAAAATGCGCTCTCTGCAGTAACTGCCATCCAGCAAACTGCAGCCACTGCCCTACAAGAATGAAGCTGATGGTTAGCCATCCCACATGGTCGTCCTTATGAACTGCTACATCAGCTGCGGCAATGACTATGAGCTCTGCTCCTGCAGCCACAGCCACAGGCACCAGTGCAGCTGCCACCAAAAGCCACAGACCGAATATGCCAGGGCCAGAACCCTACCCATCACTTCACCCACCATGTGCCCTGATGGCTGCTGTCGCCCGGCCGCCCTGTGCCCCACCACCACAGACCTCCCCACCCCAGGTCACAGAGACTGCTACCACAGAGCCACAGTCTTCCCCCTGCACTCAAGCGGCGATGTTCCTTGACGAGCTGAGTGACCTGCAGAAACCGTCTGTAAAATAACCCAGCAGCAGAAAGACCCCACCAGAGAAAACAAGCCATGCCACAGCAAGAATGGTCTTGCATATGACAAATGAGTAAAGGCAGAAATAATGGCAAAATCACTGGAGTCACAATACCAGACTCACGTCATCCACAATGAGGTGAGCGATAGGCAGGAGAGAATAGTTACCGTACGAGTGGCTCAGATATGAAATACAGGCCCAATAACAGAATTTGAGCCCATTAACGAGCTCACAATATGTGCACTCGTCAAGTGGCAGGGTAACCCCAAAGCTCCTGGCCCTGACCACGTCTGCACCACACTCCAAAAACACCTTCCCCCTCCCGCTATATCCTACCAGGCAAGCATTTATAATACTTGCTTGAAACTTACATACTTCCCGTCAGTGTGGAAAACTGCAAAGGTCATCGCCCTACCAAAACCCAATAAATACCTGATACTTCCCAAAAGCTAAAGGCCCATTTCTCTCCTAACAGGCCTGGGGAAAATCCAGGAATTAATACTCCTTTCACCCCTCCATCAGTTTCTGACTGAATAGAACATCCTTATGCCTGAATAGTTTGGTTTCTGTGCTGAGGACTCCACCATCCAATAATCCCTTCACTTGGTAGAACACATTCGTCTAGCCAGGGCACGGAAAGAAGCAACAGGAGCAGTAGACATACAAAAAGCATTTGACCACATCTGGCCTGATGGCCTAATCTACAAACTTCAGAAGATAGGGTGCCCAGATAATATAACCTGGATCATTGACTCCTTCCTTAGAGGACATCAGTTCTTCGTAAGGAATGGAGACAAGTCCAGCCAGACAGACAGATTGTGGCAGGAGTCCCACAAGGCTCGGTTTTAGGTCCTGTAGTCTATTGCATATGTACGAATGACATCCCTAGGCTGATGGGCTGAGAGACTGCTCTCTATGCGGATGACAACGCCACATACAGAAGCAGTTGCAGCCGCCTCCTGATACACTGCTACCTCCAGCAGCATCTCCACAAAAGAACCCTGTGGTGCAACCGTTTGAAAATTAAGATAAACCTTACAAAGTGCCAAGCAATCTATTTCACCCGTAAAATCAAATTCCCAGAACGTCAACTCACAATTGATGGCCGAGAGATAACTGGGAGAAATTCAGTCATCTACCTGGGGTTGAAGTAGATCGATGCCTGACATGGAACAGGCACCTCACTACCCCTGCAAATTAGGGCTGTGCGCTCTCCTGTAGGCTATATCCACTCCTGAAAGGCGACAGTATAACCATCCAGTGCAGACTACATCTCTGGCACCAGCTCATACTTCCAGTCATCCTGTATGGCTCGGAGGTATGGTCTATGGTGTCACATCACTCTTCCGACGGCATCATCTCCAGAACAAAGTTTTCCATGCCATCTGTGGTGCTGGCAAATACGTCCCCAAAACACACACACACACACACATACGAGACTTCGTAGGCCAACTCACCGTTTACACACGTACTCAAGAAAAACCTAAAAAATTTACGGAACAACACAAACTTTGCCCCACTTTCTCATACAAAATTTAGGAAACAAACCACCAGAAGTTTCTCACAAACGCTGAAAATTAATCCATACATGCCTCTTTAGACACCAGTGACGCATTCGTAAAACACCAAACACAAGCTTATGCACAAAAAAACCAATCCCTGAGTTTCATGAAAACCCCTAGTGCATTTCAAAGTCAGGCAGGCACAGCCCAGTGGTACTTCGTGTACAACTGGAACACCAATAGCCTTGTCGTCCACCTCTTTCCATGAAAATTTGGCATCTCCCTGCAACTGTTTGTTGGTATAGAAGTTCTTTATGAATTACTGCTAGTACGAGCACATTCCAAAAAACTTCTCACTTCGCAGATAGATCCTGTAGGCTATATCCACTCCTGAAAGGCGACAGTATAACCATCCAGTGCAGACTACATCTCTGGCACCAGCTCATACTTCCAGTCATCCTGTATGGCTCGGAGGTATGGTCTATGGTGTCACATCACTCTTCCGACAGCATCATCTCCAGAACAAAGTTTTCCATGCCATCTGTGGTGCTGGCAAATACGTCCCCAAAACACACACACACACACACATACGAGACTTCGTAGGCCAACTCACCGTTTACACACGTACTCAAGAAAAACCTAAAAAATTTACGGAACAACACAAACTTTGCCCCACTTTCTCATACAAAATTTAGGAAACAAACCACCAGAAGTTTCTCACAAACGCTGAAAATTAATCCATACATGCCTCTTTAGACACCAGTGACGCATTCGTAAAACACCAAACACAAGCTTATGCACAAAAAAACCAATCCCTCAGTTTCATGAAAACCCCTAGTGCATTTCAAAGTCAGGCAGGCACAGCCCAGTGGTACTTCGTGTACAACTGGAACACCAATAGCCTTGTCGTCCACCTCTTTCCATGAAAATTTGGCATCTCCCTGCAACTGTTTGTTGGTATAGAAGTTCTTTATGAATTACTGCTAGTACGAGCACATTCCAAAAAACTTCTCACTTCGCAGATAGATCAAGGAGTCATAAAATTTGAGATGGAGTTTATTTTCTCTGGATCAAGCAGAATCAATCACCATTCATCAGGTGCTTCAAAATCTTATTTCGTTGGGTGACAAAGAGGTAGTTTTCTGGCATCAGGTGTAGGGCTGTGGTCTAAATGTTTCTCAAGACAGCACTCAAGCAGCATAGATACTCTTCAGTTGACTTTAAAAAAAACGAGAATGTCCTTCACATTGAAAAGGAATGTCACCCATTTAAGGGGTTAAAGCAGGTTTTTCGCTCATTTGTTCAAAGTTTGCTGGAAAATTACATAGTCAAAATAGCATAACTTTGAACTCGTAAATGATACGAAAGCAGTATGTTGCCTTTGAGCACCAGCAACCTTGATTTTCCTATCGTCTGTCTACAGTTTAGAAATTCTTTGGTCCTTTCAAGCAGTCTAGGGTGTCACCAGTACAGGGGAGTCGACTTTTTCTGAATTTGTTCAGTTATCCGTAGTCCACACACAATCGTACACCAACTGCTTCTTCACAAGGACCACAGGAGAGGACAAAGTACTCTCTGAAGGTTCAATAATGTTGACTTGCAGTGTCTTCTTTGCCCGCTATCTGATTGTCCATCATTCAAGCAGTGACACCCTAAACGAGTGCTGGCTAATTGTTGCATGATCCTCAGTGTTGATACCATGTTTTACCATGGGTCACTTAGTCTGTCTTTCCTCCACCCAGGATCTGAAAGCATCCAAAAACTGGCGCAGATCAGCTAACACTCCCAGATGTTCTTCCTGACATGGCTTCCTCTTCTATGTTGTCTGTAGTGGTAGCAGAGAATGATTCTTCATTTATGGCACTAAGCTGCCCTCCATGGACTACTTCAGCTATCCCTATATGTATACCTTTGGGGATGAGTTGTGGATGCTCATGACAATAAGTGATCCATGGTTGCCGTAAAAGAGGTATCTCTTCTTCTCACTGTCCGGTGTATGAGAGACACAACTACTGTAGAGACCACATTCAGGAGTTGGTCCTATTTCTTTCTTCTGATTCTTTTCTGCTGCATTTCCTCCATATACTGGCATCATTTGATGAGTTCCTTGATTATTGTGACATACTTTATCAGAAGAGCTTTGTGCCTTTCTTCGGCAAACCTTCATCGTGTGTGACATTTTGTAGGCTTCTGCCTGTGTAGAACTTTGTTGTTTCCCTATGACAAAAAAATGGTTCAAATGGCTCTGAGCACTATGGGACTTAACATCTATGGTCATCAGTCCCCTAGAACTTAGAACTAATTAAACCTAACTAACCTAAGGACATCACACAACACCCAGCCATCACGAGGCAGAGAAAATCCCTGACCCCCCCCCCCCCTATGACATTGGATCATGTTCGTCAATTGCTCTTCTGCTAAGAGGACTAGCTGCTGGTTGTCACCAGATGCTTTCTTCAGTTCAGTCTGGAATTTGTCGCAGCTATCAAGTTTCTCTTTATTGGTCTGCAACTGCTGCTGTTCAAGTAAAGGTACACATTTTCCAAATGCATCATATCACCCCACCTATTGTATTTGGTGACTTGATCAAATCCTTTGAGTCACTTTGTCAGGCTTTGATCAGCATGTCGAGAAAACACTGATGGGTGCTGATGTGTAGCTGACTTGATGCGGTTATGAAATACATTGGTATTGTGAGTAGTTATGCACACTTTGGGAATGATGTACTCCTTGTATTCCACTTCCCTTTCATTTTGCTGATGGCTTTTATGTTGCCTGATTGGAGTCACATAGATGTAAATTGTTTGAAATACCTGTCAGCTAAATGAAACAATCGTTGGGTTGTGACATCAGCGAACTGCTGACTAAGATTGTGGAGTTATGCCTGCATGTTACGTAGCTTGTACTGCAGAAGTGTTGTCACTGTTTGGTTTATTTAGCATTAAGGCCAACAGTTTGTTTAATTTCAGTCTCATTCCCTATCTCTTAAAGTTGTTTTTGAATTTCTGTGACTTCTCTGTCCATCCTAACACAATAATGATCAGACCATTATTGAACTTAAATATTACAAGCGTCATTTAAAATTTAAATTGGAAGGTCATAACAATGCTTTTCATGATACTTTCATGGAACAAAAAACTGGATACCCCTGTAGCCCCCTGAGCACATACTGTTCAACCCCAGTGACATCATCCAGTGTTCCCACCATAATTCCTTCCTCAATGGACTAAATATTTTGTACTATATACGTATATATGTATATAAGAAGGGTAGAAGGACGGGTCCTCAAAGTTACAGACCAATATCCTTAACATCGGTTTGTTGCAGGATTCCCGAACATATTCTCAGTTAGGATATAATGAATTTCCTTGAGACAGAGAAGTTGCTGTACATGCATCAGCACGGCTTTAGAAAGCATTGCTCCTGCAAAACGCAACTCGCCATTCTTTCACATGATATCTTGCAAACCATGGATGAAGGGTATCAGACGGATCCTATATTCCTTGATTTCCGGAAAGCATTCGACTCTGTGCCCCACTGCAGACTCATAACTAAGGTACGAGCATATGGGATTGGTTCCCAAGTATGTGAGTGGCTCGAAGACTTTTTAAGTAATAGAACCCAGTACGTTGTCCTCGATGTTGAGTGTTCATCGGAGTGAGGGTATCATCTGGAGTGCCCCAGGGAAGTGTGGTAGGTCTGTTGTTGTTTTCTATCTACATAAATGATCTTTTGGATAGGGTGGATAGCAGTGTGCGGCTGTTTGCTGATGATGCTGTGGTGTACGGGAATGTGTCGTCGTTGAGTGACTGTAGGAGGATACAAGATGACTTGGACAGGATTTGTGATTGGTGTAAAGAATGACAGCCAACTCTAAATATAGATAAATGTAAATTAATGCAGATGAATAGGAAAAAGAATCCTGTAATGTTTGAATACTCTATTAGTAGTGTAGCGCTTGACACAGTCGCATCGATTAAATTTTTGGGTGTAACATTGCAGAGGGATATGATGTGGGACAAGCATGTAATGGCAGTTGTGGTGGAGGCAGATAGTCGTCTTCGGTCCATTGGTAGAATTTTGGGAAGATGTGGTTCATCTGTAAAGGAGACCGCTTATAAAACAATAACACGACCTATTCTTGAGTACTGCTCAAGCGTTTGGGATCCCTATCAGATCGGATTGAGGGAGGACATAGATGCAATTCAGAGGCGGTCTGCTAGATTTGTTACTGGTAGGTTTGATCATCACGTGAGTGTTATGGAAATGCTTAAGGAACTCGGGTGGGAGTCTCTAGAGGAAATGAGACGTTCTTTTCGTGAATCGCTACTGAGGAAATTTAGAGAAGCATCAATTGAGGCTGACTGCAGTACAATTTTACTGCTGCCAACTTACAATTCGTGGAAAGACCACAAAGATAATAGAGATTAGGGCTCATACAGAGGAATATAGGCAGTCATTTTTCCCTCGTTCTGTTTGGGAGTGGAACAGGGAGAGAAGATGCTAGATGTGGTATGAGGTACCCTCCGCCACGTACCGTATGGTGGATTGGGGAGTTTGTATGTAGATGTAGATGTACTAAAATGGGGACAATTCTGCGGTGCAAGGGAGTGTTAAAGAGTTTCCTTTGTAGCTTTAAGAGTTGTTCTTGCGTTAGAGCTGCTGTACATGTCACGTGTTGTCATGCAGGAGGAGGACATTGAGAATTGGCTGCTGGCATCATTTGTTGCAATAGGCAGCCTTAGCATCAACAAGTAGATTGCAATATTACTCCACATTCTCTTTCCTTCCCCCATGCAGGTAATTAAACATATATACACACCTTTTGAGTCCCAAAACAAAACTACCAAAACTTGCCTAGCAGAAAGTTGATTCTTGACATTGATCAATGCATGTCTCCAACTTTTTCCACTCCATACTCATCCCCTTGTTATCTGAGGTGTAGCAGTGACCCATATCTCATTGCAGGTCATGATATGACACAGAAAAGCTTCTCTTTCTTCTTTGTCATAGTGATTCAGAAGTAATTGACAGATATTTTTGCATACAACCTTTTGTGGCTTAGTGGGAGGTTGTGAAACCCACCTTGCCAATATTTTTCTCTGTTCTAATATATCCAATAAAATGGTATGGGAACTTCCAAAACGTATCACCACTTGTGATAAAATTTTGGTAACAGCTTTCTTGTGTTCATGAACAATGTTTAGAGTCCTTCCAAAATGTCACTTGATTTCATACCTTTGCTGGAGAGAAAACAAATAATAATGTGTTTCTCAACAGGCAGTGGGACCTTCTGATCACTCTTGGTGGGTGTCAAGTCATGTGCATGGCTATCTCCCCCCCCCCCTTCCTTTCTCTTGAAAGCAGTTCTGTAGTGCACCTAGCTGTTCATGTCACTATATTGGTCAGATGAACAAAGTTCAAGTTTATTTGAATGACACTCGTATATTAATTTTAATATAAAGTTCACAACGGAAAACGAAATAGAAGACAAATTTTATTTTTGCATGTACAGCTTGTAACACTGTTTCTGTGATATTGAACCTTTTATTTTATAGTTAGATCTGAGGCCAAGCAACAATAATTATCAGAATTGGTCTCAGTACGTGCATTTGACATTTTTTGCTGTAAATTAAAAATTAACAGTTGTAATTGGAATAATAACTTCCTATACGCCATGTGGGATGCTAACATGTTCTTATTAACATAACAGACTAATTAACTTCTTCCAATTAGTGACGTTGGATGACAAACCAAAATTTCTATAATGACTGAAGCTACGTAACAAAAAGTATCAATAAACAGCGAAGCAGTTTAATGCACAATGAATGTTAGACTAGTCTGTTACGAACCACAATTGATAATTAACGTTCGGAATTACCAAAACATGGAAGCATCATTGAATGGGAAGGAACACACAATTTGAGAAATTTCATATTACAAAACGATTTACCTTTTCTTATAATGTTCACGAGCCAGCATAAATTTTTTCTCACTAGTCAAATTACATGTAACAGACGAAATTGTAAATGAATATATCCATACTTAAGCACTGATATTACAACATTTAATTTATGAAAAAGAACTTTTAACATCTATACTAACTGTAACACCAATATTTGTTTTTGGTAAGCGCCTCCATATGAAAGAGCTGGTGCCCCTTACATGGTAATTAGAAACTGATGGGGCTTGAGAACACAAACTCTATAGAAAACTAACTCAGACAGTAGATAACTTCATACAAATTCCATTCACCATCCCAAACATAAAATTCGTGGAATTAATAAATTTGTGAAGGGGACTAAACATATTTGAGTCACAGTATTTTGAGGAAGGTTTCAATTATTTAAGAGTTGCTTTACTAGCACCATGTGGAGGGCAGTTGTTTCAGAAATTACTTGATATGGTATTCAGTTGGCACTTACTTGTGTACTGGTACTCACTGGCGAGCTAGAGCTACATTGTACCAATATTTAATCTCTATTTATTACTGGTAGGTCATTTTCTATTTAAGCTTACGTATTTTACCATTTACTTCTAACATTTGTACCTCTTTTATACAGATCTGATAATGGCAATGCTGAAATTCATCATAAGGGAGACCATAAAATAAAATAATAGCTCTCTGGAAAAAATCCTACATGGAATAGCTAAAAAATTGGTCATCGTGTAACTACGGCCTCCCATCGGGTATGCCGTTCGCTGGGTGCTAGTCTTTAGATTTGATGCCACTTTTGGGACTTTAGCATTTTATTATAGTAAGATCACTTGCGTAGTTTTGAACCCCAAATGATTTTGCATCTTCTGAACTTTCATATTTTTCACAAGTTTATTTTCGACAATTATTTTCCAAAACACATTGGTGGTGCTGATGTTTATCAGACTTACCTATTTCATGTTATTCACCACAATTTGCCAGTCATATAGTTTATTCACACTACTTTCGAAATTATCCTTGTAAACTCATTGGACGTTTTCAGTTCTACAGACTGCTCTGTACATACTACCTGGATGAGAAGCTATGGTCTTCTTGTATAGAACTTCTACGCACCTGTATGTTCCTGTCACATGCACAACCTTCACAGTAATTACCAATTAATTGTTTCAAATCATAATACAAACACTAATATTAATAAAAATATATGCAACAGGCAAATCTGGAAGAGACAAAATTATTTAACTTTTCTTTCCCTATTGCTACTTGGTTGGTGACACCTTCACATTCGTAGCTTTAGATGTGTGTCTCTCTCCATTGAACAGTACCACAATGACAAATACAGTCACTGGCAGTCCCTTTTAGATATAATGTTTTCAGTACACTATATGTCAAATAGTGACATGCTTTGTGTGGCAACCACTTACTGCTGCTTCAATAAGTCATCAGTTGCAAAACATTCTTTATTGGATACTTCATTCAAGATGGTTGTACAGTCACAATCTCCAATTCGAGTATTGTACTGCTTTCAGTTGGTGAGTAAATAGAAGTATTATTTATTTATTGATTTATTTATATCCCATAAATCCATTACAGCGAGACATTCGCATGGATGTAGGACGTGTCAGAATTATTACAAAGAATACAAAAGGAATACATAAAAGTACCTCTTGCAAAAGGATATCTGGTATGAGACAAAATACACATTAATAGGTATAGAAAAAATTACATTAAAAAAATGCTAGATCTTAATAGCTAAATGAAAGACACAGAAATGTTAACAATGATTGTGAGTATCGTAAGGCACAATAGCACAAAAAGTTAGTAAATGAAAAAATTAATTACAGTTAACTCTACTGAAATATTCTTCTACCGAACAGAAGGAATTATCTAATAAATACTGTTTGAGCTGTTGTTTAAATTTGGGAAGCTCATCGATAAGTAATTTCAGTGATGGTGGGAGAGCATTGAACACCTTGCAGCTCATGTAATGGACTCCTTTTTGTACAATAGTAAGGATTTTTGATTCATAATGCAGGCCCATCTTCCTCCTGTATTAGACACCAACTTCCTCATCTGCGTTTTCCTGATCACATCTGTAACTTTTTACTGCAGGAATATGTAACGCATATTGTGTACTCAACACCAATAAGAGCAGTTGTTGGGCTGTTTGAGTGGATGTGTGCTGGTTCCATAAACTTGTTCTATAGTGAAACACAATACTTTTAGCAACAATCATAAGCCATCATGAATGCTTTATTAGGACCTGATGGAATTGTTAGCTTTATATCTCAATATACTGAAGGCATGTGATAACTGATGAGCACCATTCATGATTAGATATTGACAATTCTTTGTTGTAAAATGTTTTTGTTGGGTACCCCTCATCAGTGGAACACTATTCCCCATGTTTACTACTACTACATTCATATCAACTATTACCGGGCACCACCTTTGATTTATACCTATAGGATGATTATTCCTCTGTATCTGAATGCAGTAGGGTGGTGCATCTTTATTTAATACAAACAGAACAGTTGACCACCAGCTTGAATGCTTTTTTATCAAACAACCAAAACTGATTTTCACACTCCTTGCAAGACTCATCAATTTATTGTACCAATAAACTTACATACAACAATCACATGTCAATTCATAATATTAACAAGAAGACTGATGAATCGTAGACTCTGTGCAATTTTCATAAATCTACTTATTACTTTATTATTACATGAGACACTAACTTGCTTTTACCATTTGCATTATTAAAACATGAAACATGATAGTTTGAGCATTAATGATGTTTCTAATAAGTCTAATCACCAACTGTTTGAAGCAGGGAGTAATTCAAACACAAAATAATCTCCAATTATCTTCTTTTTTTTAAATGGTATTAATATTTCGTAGTATTAATTAACTCAAGTGTTCATACTGGAGTGACTTAGTGTGTTGTCAAACAGCATCTCAGCGTTGGGTTATACAATACACACTTTGAATTAATACAGATTTTGATAGAAGCTGTTTTTCTGGGAAAATGTGAGAAATTTCTTCAGAGTTGGCTTCTGTGGGAGTGAGAGGGACAAACCTTTACATGGCTTTGTCAACAGGTTATTGGGAAAATGTCGCCTTCAGAAAACTGACAACAGGATGACATCTGGCAATCTCTCTTGCACTTGATTTCTAATTTATTACAATCTCTTGAGGGCATCTTCTGGTTGATGACTACAGCAGGCTAACAATTGCGGCAGGTAAGTAAGAGCAACAAGTTGTTGACAGCATGGGGATGGCAATAGGAACATGGCTCTCCATACTCTTCAGGATCTTGTGATGGTGACCATGTTGTACATGCAATAGATTGTACAACACATATTAGTTTCACACCACAGTAAACAACAATAGGGTCCCAAAAGCATTCACAGACACATACATTCATACTACACTGGCTTGAAGAATATAAGGAAAAAGTAACTTTCACTTTATGTGTCAATGCCAAGTAAGATAGCTCGATGAGACAATATATATAAATTACTACTTGATTACAGTACTGAAGGTAACTGAAAGAAATACAGTATGACATAAACATAAATGATGCTTTCATGCAAAGATAATAATTACCCTGAAGTTGATATCATTTATTATGGTTCCCTGGAGATTACAAAAGAAACGCAACAGTTCTTAATAGGGTGTGTGATCACCGAGGATGGTAATGCATAATCTACAATGTGCTCCCACATAGTCACGAGCCTAGTAGAGAGTTCTTGTGATAGGATGTTCCATTCCTCCACAGCTGGATGGTCATTGGTGCATGTGACCATACTGCAATGCGTCCCTCCCACCTCCCAACATGCTCGATCGCTCCACTGTTCAATGTGGTCACGTATGGTCATCTATAAAAATGGCCAAATGTGCTTGTGAGAAACCAAACATTGGAAACGAGTACATTGTCAGAATGATGTTGACTGTTGAGTGTACTGTGTTCAGAGATCTGAAGGCAGTATGCCCCTGCAACATTGTGCCTCCCTCCAGCATAAAAACTAGACCATAATGTTGCATCATTGTGATACACTATTCCTTCAATCTGTTTGTATTTTCAGAAATGTATGCAGCCTTGACTTCATTTTTCTGGATGACAATGCATAGTTGCATCAAACAGCACAGGTGCAAGAGATCTCGGAATGAAAAGATATTTGGCGATTGGTCTGGCCTGCCCACTTCCATCTTAATTCCCATTTAGCACAGGTGGATGTGTTGAGGAAACATACTGCAGCACATATACATGCACTAACAACGATCCTGCAACTGTCAACTGTGCCAGTGAATGGAAAGCCGTAACATGACAACTACATACCAAACTAGAGGCCAGCATGGGAGCACTTTGCAATGCATTGCCATCGATGGCGATCAAAAGATACATGTCCTTCCTTTTGAAATGTACAGAGTTCTGCTTGCAACTCTAAAAATATAAATATCAATTATGATAAAGTAATAGTCGAAAACAATTTTGTAAAATTGCTTTTCTGAAGAAAATACATTTAATTCTCAACTAAAATCAATATAATTGCATCTCATAATTGTGCAAAGACTTTACACCATAACGGGAACACAAGTTTGATTCCTCAACCTAACAGCTATACCGGAATCAAGAATTTTGGCGGGGGTGGGGGGTGGAGGAGGAGGAGGAGGAGGAGGAGGAGGAGGAGGAGGAGGAGGAGGAGGGGAGGGATGGGCGGAATGCGATGCGCTGTCAATATCATACTAATTGACAAAAGGGGGAAAGCTTTACAAGCTAAAGACTGTATGTAGTGAAATAAACTACATGAAAGTAACAAACAGTTAACTACTGGTTCTTACAAAAACTGTTCTAGCCTTTCTTTTAATCTGTAAAATATGGCTAGAGTGTGATAGTGTCCATCACAATGCCATGGAACACTGGCTGAGATGACAGACTTACTGTGAGGTGACCGACTTATCTGTAAGGGACTTTATGATCTAAGCTAGGTTGACATATGGCAATCTGCCCTTGCAACATTGTGCCCACCTCCAGTTTAACAACTGCATCACCAAAACTATCATTTTATGCACTGTTGTTGGGATGCATTACGTGCTCCTACCATGAGGCCCTTGCAATATTGAGCCTCCCTCCAGCCTTTCTACCTGGTGGGCACTCATTAATACCAAAAATTTCGAAATTTCGTGTATTGATGAACAGATTTAAAAATGATAATGACTTAAAACAGTCTGGTTTCATAGCGTAATGGCGAAGGTAGTGAACTCTCATGCACCTCAAATCCTGTCATGTACACTCTTAACAAAACCTGTAAATACGTTTCGTTACCTGCCAAGGCAAACTCCAGTTTTATCACCACTCCTTGTCCAGGTAAATTTTCCAAATGGGATCCTAACTTCTACCATTTTGAGAATGTACGAACTTAAAACTCTGTATGCACGACACTTAAAAAAAGAAATAGGATATGTGGTAAGCATTTTCATATAGCAAAGTAAATAATGCATTATTAACAAAGTAACGAGATACATTTTAAGCATGTTCTTAAGGAAACTAATACATAGTCTTAGATACATCCACAACACTACAACACACCATCATATTATATTGAAAACGTTCCTTACATGTCCTTTCGTAGACCTGTGTGTTTTCATGTGTTTTGAGCTGTCACGAATCTGATGTTTTTTTCCCTTCCTTGCTGTCGCCTTGGCAAACGCACATGTATAGTAAGTTATGATTGTGGACACAAATCTACCCAAAAATGTACACGTCTGATCCGTATCTGAACCATGTCAACCAAGATAATCTACAAAATACGCCACTCGTATCACAATTTTTATTGGCTGATTGTAAGCTCTGTCGTCATTTAGTTGACTGCGAATTGCAGCAAATAACTTTAGAATGGAATGTATTACAGGACGGGGAAATAAGCATTCGTGTTCATGAAACTGCTTCTTAGATATTTGCGACCGTCACATCTACCGTTATAAATCGCGAAAATAGGATTGGTAGAGTGCGTTAACTGTAATTTTAAGCTGCGTCTAAGAATTGCAGTTACCGGAAGAAGCACTCGCAGAAATCACTGATACTGAGCAGTCACAGTTTAGCCCATCCCTACACATAGCGAAGTTCTATTTCCCGCGCATTCAGTTTACGAGTGGGACGCAACCCTGTCTCGCTAAGAGGTAACGTGCGAGCTGCCATCTACCGACGACGCTGAACAAGTACCGCGTGCAGCGCTCGTAACGAGTCGATTTCAAATAGAAAACAGAAGTTTCGCAAGGAAGAAATGACTATAACAAACCTCCACAACAACGACCTTTCCAATTTTGCTAACAAAATAGCTATAAGCTCCCGTGGAACTTAACTGTTTCTGACATGCGTAATACGCACCCAACAACATTTGTAGTAACGTATAATATTTCTGGCCAACAAATCTGTTGGAAGCTATTAGGCTAGGGAATCAGATTTCAAGACATCAATTTTTGGAGGACGTGACCGCAGATATGTGGTCCGTCCCGCAACATTGAATTTAACATAATGTCGTAGAAAGTGGAGAATCGACTCTTCGAAGCTATAGGTCGGGGAAATGAGCATTCCTGTATATGAAACTGCTTCTTATGCTCGTTTTACACCAGCAAGTTATTGCAGCAATTTACTTGCGCGGAGGAACTTGCCGTGCGATTTGCGAGTGTAAACATATCGCCAAGTCGACTTGCGACCGTAGCAATTTATTGCAGAAGTGACTTGCTGTACGTTTTCCGCTTCCAGTGTGAACGCCACGCAAGAAGTATCTGCAAGTAACTTGCAGCTTTTAGGATTTATTTCTATTTCCTGCAAGTAGGAAGCGCAAGTTATAGTATGTATCTCATCTGGATAACACTCATATTTAACATTTTACTTAATGTGGTGACTTAATTCTATGCAACAATCTTATGTATTATATGCAAACAAATTTCAGAAATGGAGGAGAAACGGGAATGGATGAAACATGATGCAGAACATTTTACTGAAGCCGTGGAGAGCTACCCCGAAATACAGAACGTGCATAACCGAGACTTTAAGGATAGAGTGAAGAAGATGAGCGCATTAAGTGAAATCTCGTCGATATTCGACACATCTATAAAAGAAGTACATAGAAAGTAGCATAACTTGAAGACACAACCCCTTTGCCACCTGCATCCACTCGCTTGTTGTTTTAGGAGTCTAGAAAAAGATGATGTGTAATTATTACATGTTCTATTTACTTAGCTTATCACCTTCCATTTTATGAGCATTAGAAAAAAAAACATTTTTATAAGCATATCATTCTGTAAAATGCAGTTTATTTCAATAAAAATTTAATTTCATTGTTGTGTTTTCACATACCTTCAAATAATTTTCCCTTTTCAAAACGTTAAAAATGGCTCTACATACATCGGGTACGATCAGAGAAATCGCGCTGACGGGGATATGAAACAAGTACATTAGGGACTTGTATGAGTCTCCTACAAAGAAAAGATTCCAAAATTCAAACTTTTTTTGGTTGTATGTTTCACATAAATAAATGAAATGCCTATTTTATTCCTAGCTCACCGGTAGCTATAAATCAGAGTGAGTAGCAAACGTTCCTTTGCTGAAATAGCATGACCGAAGTTTGATTAACATCAACAAATACTCCAGATCGTTTGAGGACATTCTGCAAAAGTTTTCAAAAGTATACATGCGCTCGATACTAAGTTCTTGCAAAGGGTTATTACAGGCACCATTTTGCGATCTTCTCATTATCCACTCTCTCACCCAAATACTTCTCTTTTTCACGTTTTGCATTACAAGAGCTGCAGCATATCTCACCCGCCTACTTGTCATTTTACACTTTGGCTGACACTCGTAGTGGTACTGAAAGCATATGTAAACAGTATCAGCAACTTATTGACGCAAGTTTCTTGCCAAAGAACTTGCGGAAGAATCTTGCTTAATTCTTGAGCTGCTGTGTAAACACAGCTGCAAGCGGCTAGCAATAACTTGCAGCAATAACTTCTGCAAGCGTCTTGCTAGTCTAAACCCAGCTTTAGTTCTTACTTGAGACTTTCACATCTACGGTTATAAATCGCGAAAATAGCGTTGGTAGAGTGCGTTAACTGTAATTTTAAGCTGCGTCTAAGAATTGCAGTTACCGGAAGAAGCACTCGCAGAAATCACTGATACTGAAAAGTCACAGTTTAGCCCATCCCTACACATAGCGAAGTTCTATTTCCCGCGCATTCAGTTTACGTGTGGGACGCTCCCCCGTCTCGCTAAGAGGTAACGTGCGAGCTGCCATCTACCGACAACGCTACCTAAGTATCACGTGCCGCCTGAGGCAGTGCTCATAGCAAGTTGATTTCATACAGCAAACAGAAGTTTTTCAAGGAAGAAGTGACAGTAATAAGTCTCTATAGCTACAAGGTTTTCAGTTTTGCTAACAAAATAGCTATAAGCTCCCGTGGAACATAACTGTTTCTGACATGCGTAATACGCACCCAACAACATTTGTAGTAACATATAATATTTGTGGCCAACAAATCTGTTGCAAGCTATTAGGGTAGGGAATCAGAGTTCGTGATATCAATTTTTGGAGGACGTGACCGCAGATACGTGGTCCGTCCCGCAACATTGAATTTAACATAATGTCGTAGATAGTGGAGAATCGACTCTTCAAATCTATCCGTAAGGGATGGAGGTGCCGTATTGTCTTTCATCCTGGTGTGCACTGATTTGAAAGTAAATATTAATAAATATTTCGCATATTGGTGTAAAGATTTAATAGCGATGAGGGCCTACAGTCCGGTTACATAGCGTAATGGCGAAGGTACTGACATCCCATGCAGTTCAAATCTCGTGATATACACTTATTTATTATTAGATCTCTATCGAAATGAGTTTGATCATTATTTTTATTCAATTAATTGGTTTAAATGTATTTTTTATCATTTGCCAGTCATATTTATCATCGTATAAGGTTCATCATTTGCACTCATATTTCTACCTATTCGCCTTTTTCATTTGGAATCATAGTTCATGTGATTTTGATTATTGGTATTATTAATTTCGATTTAATTACTTTCATTTTGTCATCTGACTTCTCATCAGTGTTATTGCATTCATCATTTATGTCTCTCATTTTGCCTGAATTTCGTTTTACTTATAATCCCTGCTTTCGTTTAAATCATTATCTATGTTAATTTGTAAATAGCGCAATAAGAATGTATATTTTGAATGTTTCTATGACGATAGCCATCCAAATAGATGTAAATCTTTTAACGAAATATACATTCTTCAATCCATTGCACAGTCATATAAATAGATTATTTCATCGTCAATAAAGTTCTTCTGGGTTTGAGGCCCCATTGTCATCTGTAAAATTCCGACGTTTCGACGACTGTTGCAAAGCGCCTTTCTCAGGGTGTATTGCTAAATTTACAGATGACAATGCGGCCTCAAACTCTGAAGAATTTTATTGACTGTGACAACGGCCGGGGAAGACTACGTTTACAGATTATTTCATCATTTGCTTTCTGCTTTTAACCCACAGATCGTCATCTTCAAATGTTAAAACATAATGATATATACATAAAATTAACTAGATTCACATGCACGAAGATTCCAAGTGCAAAAAACGAAAGGAAGAAAAAATAAGAGCAAATGAAATTAAAACGTTGTTAAAATAATGTGACCAATGAATAGAAAAATTACATTTACACCAATTAACTGAATAAAAATAATGATCAAAGTCATTTCGATGAAGGTTTAAAATAGAAATAAATTAAGTACATCTGCCGAGATTCAAACCAACAACACACTGTACGTGAGGTCGATACCTTCACCATTACACTATGCAACCACTATGTGAAGTGCTTTCATTTTTAAATGTATAGATCATGACACGAAATTCTGAATCTTTATTTCGTCCATTACTCGCAAATGAGGGCCCACCAGGGTGAATGGTTGCAGGGTGTGATTTCCTTGGACCTTTACCTGAATCACTGCATAGATTGTTTCAAAAAGTCTGTCCCACTGGTGGGAACCTCTCCTTACAGGCAAGGTTGGACAGTGAGGATGGACATGTCAATTTTTTCAGAGGATGAGGCCACGCATGAGTGCTCTGTCCCATAATACTGAATCTAAGCAAGGTTGGAATATGATGAACTGTTTCTCTCCATCTACCTTTCATCCATTTTTATCTACATTATACGTATATGTGCTCACTGTATGTTCTGCTCATTTTATTTCTTCCGTTTGGTTATAATTTAGAGACTGCAATTATATGCATTTGCATGTTGCATATGCATTTAAATATTTGACTCCTTTCCACCGATCATTGAAGATTTTAACTAAAAACTAGTGACGATGCATATTTTCGTTGTATGTTTACAATATTTTAAAAATTTAGGTGGGAGGTCTATAGCTCGATCTGGTTTTGATGTCTCACAGATTGACCGAGACCTAGAACTGCGTGCAATCGCTGAGAGGCCACTGCCTAGCGAAATCATTACAGAAGAGGAACAGGAACAAGCAGACAGTCAATGCTCCTGTTCCCGCGCCCCCAGTTAATCCTCTACACTGTCATACCATGACTTCGTTGTGTGTCGCCGAAATACTAGCGCAGTTCCGCCAGCTAGTGAATTTCTCCTCGTTGTTCTCATACCAGTGCTCCTCAGTGCCCTCCAAGTACAAAAATACGTAAGCCAAACACACGGTGTCACCCCATTTGTTAAATTTGGCTATACGTTCATATACCTTCAGCCACTTGTTTGGATCTTGACCATCGTCACAGAGAACCCGGAAGGAAGTCTCATGTGGGGGCGACAGTTGCTGTCGCCATAACGTCCTCTTCTTCTTCTTCTTCTGTCTCCTATCTATTGAATATGGCTCGAACTCTGGTTTCTCGCCACGTAAACGGCGGCTTTGTTGTGGCCTGATGGGAGCCACTGTGTCGTTGATGATGTGCGCTATCACAAGTTCCAATACCCGGCGCCTCCACCAGAAGACAACAGACAGATCTTAGCCGACGCCAACCCCGGGACGACGAAGATGAACAACAAGTAGTGGGTGGAGGACGTCGTAGGTCACCACCGCCGCAGACTAGCCACTGGAGAGGACGCTCCCCAACACGCAGATCAAGGTCTCCATCGCCGTTTAGAAGCTCCAGCCGATCACCTAGCCGCCGCAACCTGGAAAACCAAAGGGTGCGACCTTCCTTGGAGGTGAGGCCGCCGAAGAGAGAGATTCTTCACTGTCGATCACTACAAAAATGATAGGAAACTACATAGATATCCTCTTGAATATCCGACCAGCCCAAGCTCTTGTGAACTCTGGTGCATCATATTCAGTCATTTCCGAAAATCACTGTCGCCAGTTTGCAGATAACCGATGCAAAAAACGTCTCTGCTGAGGGTGGCAAATGGGAAACCTACAGGAAGATGTACCATTTGTGTGGGTATAAGTGGCCATACACAACCCTGAGAATTCAACATCTTCCAAGAGTGTAGTCATGACGTCATTCTCGGATGGGACTTTCTGAAGGCTTTTCAGGCAATTATAGATTGTGGTCACTTGAAGATTATGCTAGATGAGATGAGATACTGTGGACAGGCATATGTACATCAGAGTGTGTGGAGAATATGTGTGCTGGATGAAGTGTTCATTCCTGCAGTCAGCGCTAGAAAGGTAAATGTCATGTGTCATGCCATGCATCAATCCATGGATCTTGTAGAGGAATGTAAGAGAAGTATACCAGTGAATAACTAAGTCATCCCAGCCTCTGTTGTCTCATTTAAGAGCGGGTTCGGTGAACTGTGGATAGCTAACTGTCGCCAAGAATCATCGAAGACGCATGTGTGTAGCAAATGCTGAGCCATTAATTGAAGAACAGCTCACCGTCATAGAAACCTCCCATGCCGAGTCTATGAGCGAAATTAGCATTAGCACTACCACCAAGAGACAAGATCTTCTAGCTCGACTATCGCCAGATCTCACTAAGGAACAGCAGAAGAAGCTACTTGCCATTCTTCAAGAGTTCTCTGAATGCATCAATCCACAGGTGAAGAGCAGATTAGACAAATCGACGGTGAAGCACCGGATTACCACTGGAGACCATCAATTAACAAGCCAGAAAGCATACCATGTGTCAGCAACGGAACTTCAAATAATTGGCGACAAGGTAGAGAAAATGATGAAGAATGACATCCTGTTGCCTTCGCACAGCCCATGGTCGTCACCAGTGGTTCTCATCAGGAAAAGCATGGAAGTTGACGCAATTGTGCTGATTACAGGAAGCTTAATAGAATAACTAAAAAGGTCATTTACCCTCTTCCACGAATTGAGGATACACTAGATTGCCTGAATGGGGGGTAAGTTTTTCTCAGCTATGGACATGTACTCGGGATACTGGCGAATCGAAGTAGATGAGGCTGATCGTGAGAAAACTCCATTCGTCTAATTAGACCTTCCTCTACGTGACATTATTTTGGTGGAGGTACAGCTGGCCCATTTGCAAATTTCGACAGTAGCTCTGTGGAAGGCCATTCACAGTTGTTACAGACCATCATTCACTTTGTGTGTTGACAGATCTTAGGGATGCAACAGGACGACTCATAAGGTGGGCGCTACATCATAAACAGTGTGATATTACCAGAATGTACAAAAGGGGAAGAAACCACCAAGCTGCCAGCTGTTTCTCAAGAAATCCTGTGCAAGACCATCAAGACTTTGATGAAGATAGTGACTGTGTGGCTGCACTCCAGGATCTCTCTGCTGAGCAGAAGAAGGACGCCAAGATATGTAAAATTATGCTTGCCTTAAATCGGTTAGAGGATGTGAAAGGACAATTAAAGATAGTTAATGGATTATTTGGATCCGTTTGGAAAGAGGTGGCTACCAGTGATTCCTAAACACATTCGCTTATACGTTCTACAGAAATTCAATGACACACCTGAGGCCAGACATTCAGGATTTATTAACACATAGCATAGAATCCACCAGAGATTTTTCTGGCCAGGTTTATTTAGGAGTGTCCGTCATTGTGTCGCACTGTCGAGAGTGACAGAGGAAAAAGGCAGCTGATCAGAAACCACTTGGCCAACTTATACAAATTCCACCAGCCGAAACGCCTTTCCAGCGTTTTGGGATTGACCTCCTTGGACGATTTCCTACGTCTGCTAGTGACAATAGTCGGATTATTGTTTGCACTGATTATCTGGCACGCTACGTCATTACAAAAGCCGTGAAAACAGCCAAAGCATCCGAGGTAGCTAAATTCATAGTGGAAGACAATGTATTAAAACACGGTGCCCCAAGGTCGTTAATTACGGATCGAAGGAAAGTTTTTCAATCGAATCTTCTGACAGAGGTAAACCTTGCTGTACGTGGTGCCCTCTGGTGGTGTGTTCAGGGCTTCCGTGTTGCGTGGTGTATTGGGTTCAGTTTGGTGTTGCTGTTTGTTCTGGCTGGTTCTCTTTTAGGCTGTGTGTGGAGAGGCATTGTGTTCAGTGAGTAGTATGGCACAAATTACCAAATTTATTGAATTATAGACGGTAAATTAATATTTTTCAGTCAATATGATGAGCTTGTGGTAGAAGTTTTTATCATGTTAATATAAGTGAGATGTAATGATTGTTTGGCAGAACTTTAGGAAGGCCATTAATTTTTCTGTGAACGTATGAGCACCCGATCAGTGCGAAAAACAGCTCCCATACTTAACTAACTACTCAAAATTAGATACTGTAGTCTCTGTTGCATCTATCATGTTTTAATGTTTCTTAAACGTAATAGATAAAACTACAAATGTTGTAGAAAACTTGCTAAACCTGTGTATACATCGCAAAATGTACTATGGGTTCAAATCTGAGGTCTTATTGAGGAAAATTTACTGGCAAAAGTATACAAAATAGATACATTTATGTATTGTGTTTTGGTTGCTTAATCGATTGAAAGTGGAAGGTACTGCTCACATATGCAGTATAACAAATAGCGTCTGATTCAAACAATATTCTTGGTCTTTATTCGAGTTCTTTAACACTGTGATATCAGAAAAGCTCATTCTTACGGAAACTGACATGCCGTGTCTATATGTTAATTTGTAGTTAGGTTCCTGTTAAGGTGCTGATAGTTTTCCATTTCTACAGTAGTACAATTTGCACATACTTTTCCAGGAGGAACTTCAAAGATACTTGTCACCTAGCTCCAAAAACATTGGCAAGTATGTCATAAGAATGTTACGATGTCGTTCTTGTGGTCTTCAGTCTGAACACTATAATGCGGCTTTCCTTGCTAGCGTGTTCTGTGCAAGCCTCTATATATCTATGTAACTACTGCCGCCTACATCCATTTTAAAATGGTTAATGTAGTCTAGCCTTGGTGTCCCAATATAATTTTTATCACCCACAGACTCGTCCAGTGTCAGACTCGTGACTCTTTGGTGCCTCACGATCAAACCAATCAATGCACTGCTAGGAAGTTTCATATCAGTGCACACTCCACTGCAGAGTGAAAATCTCACTCTGGAAACATCCCCCAGGCTGTGGCTGAGCCATGTCTCCGCTATATCCTTTCTTTCAGGAGTGCTAGTTCTGCAAGGTTCGTGGGAGAGCTTCTGTAAAGTTTGGAAGGTAGGAGGTGAGGTACTGGCGTAAGTAAAGCTGTGAGGACGGGGCGTGAGTCGCGCTTGGGTGCCTCAGTTGGTAGAGCACTTGCCCACGAAAGGCAGAGGTCCCGAGTTCGAGTCTCGGTCCGGCACACACAGTTTTAATCTGCCAAGAAGTTTCAGTGCATTGTTATTTTGGAAAGGTTGGGTATTTTTTTCTCAGGAAGGCATCAATTGAATTTTTCCTAATTTAGATGTATTTTGTATTTAGTTTTGGTGGATTTAAATGTTATGGTGTTCAGTTTCACTGCAGTGATCTTGTGGTCACAACTACATCTATGCTCTGCAAGCCATTATGATCAAAGTGGTTTGTGTACAACTGTCACTTCCTACTTTTTCTACTCGAGTTGCGTATGATTCACGGGAAGAACAATTGCTGTTAAGCCTCTGTGTGGAATCAAATCTCTCTAATTATATCTTGGTGGTCTTTTTGTGAGACAAATATGGGAGGAAGCAGTATATTGATTGACTCCTCTAGGAATGGTACATTCTTGGAATTTTATCTTGCAGGGTCTCTGACTGGAGTCTCCATGACACTTTCATGCTTACTAAATGAACCTGTAACCTGTGCTCTTCTGTGTCTCTTCTGTTTTCTCAATCAATCATATCTGATGTGGATCCCAGATGATGATCGGTATTCAAGCATTGATTGAACAAATGTTTTGTAAGCTACTTTCTTTGTTGATTGACTCCATTTCCTGATGGTTTTTCCAATGAATGTGTGTGGCATCTGCCTTACTGTGATTAATTTTATGTGGTTGTTCCACTTCAGATCACAGTGTAAGCATACTTTTAGATATTTTGTGGGAGTAATGGCTTCCAGTTATTGTTGTGTAGATGTGTAGTCATAAAATAAGGTTTATTTCTCTGCATTAACAATATGTTTCATTTGTTTATGTTGAGGTCAGTTACCACTCCCTGCACCAAGCATCAATCATCAGCAGATCTTCCTGCATTTTACTGATTCCTGTGTCAAGAGGTTCTCAGTTACCTAAGGATTGTATGTCACTAAGAGCTCTAGTATGTTATCACAACCTTTTGCACTTGGTGTGGGCATCCAAACTACCTGCTGAAATCAATTTTCAGAAATTTCATAAAATGTTTTGTGCCTACCATTTCCTTGAAACATGTATTTTGACAGCATACCGATAGTAGACTTAAGCCACCACCTGCTATAATTGTGTGAGTTGCATCTCTAATAGAGATGAAACTCAGATTTTTCTTGAACCTATCAGCAACTACATTGTCTTTGTCAGTGGTCAGTAAAAGGAACCAATTATTAACAATATTATGAAACACTCTCCTCACCATAAAGATGACATGGTCAATTGCAGAAAGGTGTGTAGAGGACCTAGGAAATATTAAGACCCTGATACCTCCACCACATGATGCTGGTCAAGGAATCTGCAGCCTGCAGAATTGGTGTTAACTCTGATTCAGACCATCGACAATTTCACAAACATATCAGTTGAAACAAAACTAAATCACTCCTACGTTTATAAAAAATTCAATTCAAGGTTTTGCAGACATAACCAAAGGAGGGTAAAAATTACAATTAAACCAAACTTGGATGCCTTCAGTACTTCATTAATTCATCTTCAGAATTCTGCTCTATGGCATCTTCACTTGTGCAGAATAGTGTGTGTCCAAAGGTACCTAGAAAATCCAGAAGAGCAGCAGCAAGCTCATTATTATTAGTGTTTGACTCCAAGGTATTGATTTAGGCTGTATAGAAAAGTTTAGACTAAGTAACCTCTTAACTTATTTCTGAATACAGATATATTCTTTATACATTTTGTCCTGTGTGTTAGTTTACTACAGTAGCAGTTAGTGGAGCTTTTTCAAGGGGATTCACTGGAAAATGGACTACAGTTTCGAATAACTAATATAACAAAGCTAAAAATGAATAACAAAAGAAATGCTGTGTGAAAATACACTTGCCTTAGATGAACATATGAAGAATCCAATCTCCTCTCCTTAAAAGCAGCAAAGCTGTCAATAGTGCATTCATTGAAGTTGGTGATGCTGCATACAAAGCCCATTTCGATGTAAAACACTGCTAGTGCTATTAGCTACTCTTGACTCATAGTACTTTGCAGAAAAGTTTCTGTTCAGGGTAGAGAAAGATCACTCCACCTAAGATGTTGTCATCGGTAAGGTAGCAGTCACTTTGAGGAGTTTGTGTTTCACTAAAAAGCTTCTGCTAGGCTCAGTTGGATGAACAGGAATTTCAGAAATGGAACAGTACCTGTGACGAATTCTAAACCCATCCTTGTGTACAGTATCTGCAGGCCCCCTTCTCAGCTTATTTCATTCAAGGAAGAGAGATATCTCAAAACACCTCTTCAGCACTGTTTGCGGAAATTGACTTGT
Organism: Schistocerca nitens; assembly: GCF_023898315.1. NCBI lineage: Eukaryota > Metazoa > Arthropoda > Insecta > Orthoptera > Acrididae > Schistocerca > Schistocerca nitens. The sequence continues at coordinate 293,128,562 of NC_064616.1, read as the reverse complement.
GTATGCAATGAACTTTACAGAACTAGAGAATTTTCAGTGACAAGATACTCAGTGAAGTGAAAGCACTCACCTTGATTTCTGGTTTGCAGCCGAACAGATGGGCACACATTTCTGACCACTAAGCCTCAGTTTTTTGTGGAAAATTTAGAGGTCTGGAGCAGTCCTCATACAGACAGCATCCCCAGCACAGTCAGAGGCATTGTTCGCTTGTGGCAAGCTCGGTGATGTTGCAGTCTCCATTACGCCTCATAAGAGCCTCAATATGGTTCAGGGACTTATTTTTCATCATGACCTGTTGTTGCAGTCTGATAACGAGCTCCGTGCAAATCTGGAACGCCACAGTGTCCACTTTGTACGACGTGTCTTCAGGGGACGTAAAGATAGTAGGGTCACCACCAGTGACTTAATCTTGGCTTTTGAGGGTGACACTCTGCCCGAGAAGGTCAAGGTGGTGATACATCGATGTGATGTTAAGCATTACGTCCCTCCTCCCATGTGCTGCTTCAACTGCTGGAGGTTTGGCCATATGTCATAGAGATGTGATGCCAACCCTACCTGTCGGGATTGTGGACGTGCCTCCCACCCAAACGTCCCATGTTTGCTGCCCCCTGTTTGTGTCAACTGTGGACAGAAACATTCACCTTTCTCGTCAGACTGCATAGTTTATCAAAAAGAACGGAAGATTATGGAGTATAAGACCTTGGACAGGGTCACTTACACAGAGGCTAAATGCAAGTACGATCGACTTCACCCTGTGCGCATTTCATCGACTTACGCTGCAGAAGCTTCGATGTCACTATCCCTGGTGATGAGCCCCCAAGCTCAGCAACCTTTCGTGGGTCATCCACCCCGGCTGTCTATTCCTGCCCCCCTGGTAGTTGGGGAACACCCTCTTCCGTTGCTCCCCTGTTTTCAACATCAAGAGTAACAACCCCTCCTTCTTTGGGGCTTCAGTCACCACCTCTGCGCCGGAGAAGTGCCCGCCTCCTCTGGATCCCCTTGGTGCCCTCCCTTCCACGGTTACTGCCCCTCCAGATGTCAGCCAGTGGCTGAGGGCCGTAGGGCTTCCAGATCTTCCTCGGTCCATGAGACTGGATCAGAAAAGCACACCCAGCCTGATAAACCGAGGGACAAACAGAACCCTACCAAAAAGAAGAAAAAGCAAAAGGAGGAGATAGAGACAGAAAAGGAGTTCACCACTGCACCTGAAGTTGATGTGGAGTGTTTAGCGTCCACTCAGGAACTAGATGTTGCTCGACTCACAGCTCCTATGGAAGTTGATCAGGCTACTTCACAATCGGTGGCGGCGAGCACTTCTAAGGCGTGACCTATCCCCTCCCCTCCGCCCCCCTCAGGTTCTTTCATGTCTCCATAGTCAGATACCCTTATCCTTCAATGGAATTGCTGTGGTTTTTTCCACCACCTTGCTGAGTTGAAGCAGCTTTTGTGTCGCTTCCCTGCCACTTGTCGGCCCTACAGGAAAACTGGTTTCCTGTTCGGCGGACCGCCTTCCTCTGTGGCTACCGGGATTACTATAAGAATTGCGTAGAATACGACGTGGTGTGTGGCAGTGTCTGTGTTTATGTTCTTGCCACTGTTTGTAGTGCCCCAGTGCCACTTGACACGGCTCTCGAAGCTGTGTCTGTTAGAATCCGGGCAGGAATGGAGCTTACCATCTGTTCCCTCTACCTTCCCCCAGATGAGGTTGTCCCTCTTGCTGACCTAGCTGTCTTGTTTGCCCAGCTCCCCCCGCCATTCCTCCTTTTGGGGGACTTTAATGCCCACCACCCTCTATGGGGTGGGGCCCAGATCTCGGGCCAGGGTAGGAACATTGAGGCTCTCTTGGCACAGCAGGACATTTCCCTCCTTAACACTGGTGCTGCCAGATATTTTAGCTTGACTTATGGCACATACTCGGCCATTGATCTCTCTCTTAGTAGCCCAGGTCTTTTTCCATACCTCAGTTGGAGGGTCCACGACGATCTGTGGTAGCGACCACTTTCCTATCCTGGTTTTTCTTCTTCACTTCCAACCCCTTGACCAGCTGCCACGATGGTGTCTTCATGGAGCCGATTGGCCAGGCTATACCTCAGCAACTGTGGCCATTGGTTCACTTCCTGTTGACATTGATTTGGCAGTGGACGAGGTCACTATGGCCATTGTTTCTGCTGCCGACGCAACTGTCCCCTATTTGTCAAGTACCCTAAGGTGTATGTCAGTCCATTGGTGGACACCAGAGATTGCAGAAGCTATCTGGGACCGCCGGCGAGCCCGGCAACGACACCGGCGTCATCCTCCGCTAAAGAATCTGGATGCATTTAAACGGCTGCGGGCCTGGGCTCGGCGGTTAATCCGGCGGTGCAAACAGGACTGCTGAGAACGATATGTTGCCACCATAAGTTCTCGCACCTCCCCATCTCAGGTGTGGTCGCGGGTTCGGTGCATTTTTGGGTTTCGCCCTAATGCATCTGTCCTTTGCCTTTCTCTTCGGGGTACACTTTTTACTGACCCAATCGCCATCGCTGAACATAGGGCAGAGTACTTTGCTCGTATTTCCGCGACAGCAGGCTACGGTGCAGAATTCCGCACCATTAAAGAGCACGCTGAGCATACGCAGTTGTAGTTTCACACGCACCATTGAGAATGATACATTAGCCCGTTTAGTGAATGGGAGTTCCAAAGTGCACTTACACCTTGCCCTGATACCTCTCCAGGTCCAGATGGAATTCACCACCAATTTCTTCGCCATCTCTCAGAGCACTGTCAGGGTGAAATACTCGCCCTGTTTAACCGCATCTGGACCGAGGGCATTTTCCCAACTCGTTTGCAGGATAGCGTTACCATCCCGGTGCTGAAACCTGGTGCAGATCCGCTGGTGGTTGATAGCTATCACCCTATCAGCCTTACCAACGTTATGTGCAAACTCCTGGAAGGGATGATGCGGAGGCGATCCTCAAAGCTCGGGGCCTCCTGGCCCAGCAACAGGGGGGCTTTGATCAGGGCCGCTCTGCGATCGACATTTTAGTCTCGCTAGAGTCGGCTATTCGCACAGCTTTTACCCGGCGAGAACATGTAGTTGCTGTTTTCTTTGATCTTAAGAAGGCATACGATACCACCTGGCGCCATCATATCCTTGCTATGCTGCACGGGTAGGGCTTACAGGGTCCACTTCAGAGTTTTCTACGGAATTTTCTCTCCAATCGCTCTTTTCGGGTTAGAGTTGGCACTTATTTTAGCTCTGCTCATATTCAGGAGAACGGTGTCCCACAGGGCTCGGTTCTCATTGTTCCCCTATTTTTGATGGCATTAACGGCCTTGAGGCTGCAGTCGGCTCTTCGGTCTGTTCCTCTATATGCTGATGACTTACGTCTTTATTACAGTTCCCCAAGCATCAGTGTCTCTGAACGGTGGCTGCAGGGAGCCATCCATAAGGCACATTTTTGGGCATCTAACCATGGTTTTCAGTTCTCAGCCTCCAAGACCCGAGTGATGCATTTCTGTCGCCGTTGAATGGTCCACCTCCATCCAGAGCTCTACCTTGCCAATGAACTCCTACATATTGTGGAGATGCATCATTTTCTTGGAATGCTGTTTGATGCTCAGCTCACTTGGACATCTGATCTTTGCGAGCTTAAACAACAGTGCTGGCAGCACCTCAACATCCTTCGCTGCCTCAGCCACACTGTTTGGAGGGCTGCACGAACAACCCTCCTACAGCTCTACAAGGCCTTAGTCCAGTCCTGTCTCGACTACGGGAGCGTGGTGTACTACTCAGCAGCACTTTCAACGTTGCAGATCCTCAACCTGATTCTCCATTGTGGCGTCAGACTGGCGACAGGTGCCTTCTGCACTAATCCGGTGGCTAGCCTTCTTGTAGAAGCTGGAATCCCTCCCCTACGATTCTGCTGACAACAGTTGCTTGTGTCTCACATCACTCGCGTCCATGCCTCGCCTGACCACCCAAACTGCAGGCTCCTATTTCCATCTTCTGCAGTCCCCTCCCAACGATAGCGGCCTAGGTCGGGTCTCCCGATTGCGGTCTGCATTCATTCCCTTCTCTCGTCACTAGTCCTTTCGCCTTCCTCCATCCTTCCTGCCCTTTTCTTCTAGTCCTCCTTGGTACCTCCCTCGCTTGCGGCTTTGCTTGGATTTGTGCTGTGACTCCAAGTCCTACGTTCCACCTGCCAGTCTTCGTCAACAATTCATCGCTCTTCTTGCCTCATTTCGCGATGCAGATGTAGTCTACACCGATGGTTCTGTGGTCGATGGACGCACTGGGTTTGCTTTAATCGACAGCGACTACATTGAGCAGTATTCCCTGCCTTGTGGGAGCAGTATTCCCTGCCTTGTGGGAGCAGTGTTTTCACTGCGGAACTGGTTGCTCTTTATCGTGCACTCGCTCACCTTTCCTCCTGCCCTGGGGAGTCATTTGTCATATGCCCCCCCTGCGGGTCCGGGGATTAGAATAGGCCCGAGGTATTCCTGCCTGTCGTAAGAGGCGACTAAAAGGAGTCCATCCCCCTCACGGGGGTAGTTAGCGCCTGCGTCCGGAGACGGACGGTTTCACGACCTATAATCGTGGTCTTTTTGGTTTTTCACTTCTCGTTTCTTCCTTCCTTTTGTTGGTTCCTTTCTTTGCTCTTCTCCACTTCACTGTCTTCCTTACTCTTTCCCTTGACTCCTCCTTGCCTTCTCATTGCCTTCTTCTCCTTGCCTTCTCCTTGCCTCCTTCTCCTTGCTTTCTCATTGCCTTCTTCTCCTTGCCTTCTCTGGTCTCCGCCTCGGCGTTTGAGACAGTCTGTCCTCTTTCTCCCTCTCTCTTCTTTTTCCTCTTCTTCCTTCCTCCCTGTGCGTGTCTGAAGGCCGACCCACGCGTTCGCACGTGTAGCCGGTGACGGGGTAACGCGTAAGTCCCCGCCCTGGGTAGACATGTAAGGCACGCGCGTACCCCCTGGTAAAGGCCAGGCCCGGGGAGGGGTGATTGCCTGAGCTGATACCTTCTGACCATGCCGATTGGTCCCTCCGTCTGTTTCTCGGGAGGTGTGACCTGAGGTGTAAACATTCACCTAAGGCGGGAGTGCCCTCTGAGAGGGTCCCCACAAGGAAGGAGCGCGCCATCGGAGACGCTGGCAATCATGGGGGATTCCTCCGCAATGGATTCTACTCCATCGCTTTCGACTTCGACCCACAAACGGAAACGTGACCAGCCAACAGTGACAAAAATACTACCGCCTGCCCCACAGTTCCTCGTAGTTTCTCGATCTGAGGACGGAAAGGATTTTTCCTCTGTCAACCCTTTCGTTATCCAGAAGGGCGTAGATGCCATAGCCGGATCTGTCAAATCTTGTACCAGGTTGCGTAACGGTACCTTATTACTAGAAACTGAGAGTGCCTTTCAGGCACAAAAACTGCTTCGGGCCACACTCTTGTACACGTTCCCTGTCCGGGTGGAGGCCCACCGCACTTTGAATTCGTCTCGTGGTGTAGTCTATAGTAGCTCTCTCGACGGATTGACTGACGAGGAGCTTCAATCTTTCCTCGCTGAGCAGGGCGTGACGGCTGTCCATCGGGTCATGAAAAAGGTCAACAATGACCTTTTACCGACCCGGACACTTTTCTTAACCTTCGATAGTGTTAAGCTGCCATCGCGCATTAAGGCGGGCTACGAGGTTATTTCTGTTCGCCCCTATGTCCCGACACCTACGCGCTGCTACCAGTGTCAGCGTTTCAATCACACTCGATAGTCTTGTTCCAATGCGGCTAAATGTGTCACTTGTGGCAGGGATGCCCATGAGGGTGACTGTCCACCTCCGTCTCCTCGTTGTGTGAACTGTCAGGGTGACCATGCCGCATCCTCCCGCGACTGTCCTGTCTATAAGGAAGAACGCTGTATCCAGGAAATTCGAGTCAAAGAGAAAGTGTCCACCTCGGCTGCTCGCAAGCTATTGGCTAGTAGGAAGCCCACGCTGCTCCCAGCGGGGAAATACAGCACTGTCCTCGCCTCTCCTCGGACTACCCGGGAGGTAGCAACCCAGACATGCGATCTGACCTTCAGCACCACGGTCGTCCGTTCGGCCAGTGCTAAGATCGCGCGGTCGACGTCTCCTCTTCGTCCCACCACCCCACAGACACCAGCCCCTTCATCAGCTTCTGCTAAGATGAAGACCCAGAAGTCAGATGCACGGGCCTTCAAGAAGGAACCGTCCCGTGCAGACTTCCTACGTACCTCGACCTCCCAGCCTTCGTCCGGTACTTCCACCAAACGACCATCCAAGAAGGCTAATAGGAAGCACAGTTCTCCTTCTCCGCCACGGCGCATTTCTTCTCCTGCGCCACCCAGCGGTTGCCGCCCCAGGCCGTCATCCCTTTCGCCTGGCCGCACCGCTGGTAGCCGAACATCTGGGCGTTCACCGGCGGAGGAAGCTCCCCCTCCCGGCCATCTTCCCAAGATGGCCGATGAACCTATAGAACCAATGGACGATGACTGTCCGCCTACTGATAGCGGCGGCAGTGCTCGCTCGAAGCCAGGCCCTCAGCGGCCTTCGAGGTGACCCCTTCTCTCATCTTCCTTTTCTTCCGATGGCACTTATTAACTGGAATATTCGCAGCGTTCGCTCCAACCGAGAGGACTTGAAGTTGCTGCTCCGCTCGCATCGTCCGCTCGTCGTAGCCCTCCAGGAAACGAAGCTACGCCCATGCGATCAAATTGCCTTGGCACACTACACCTCTGTGCGTTTTGACCTACCCCCTGTGGTAGGTATCCCAGCTCATGGAGGGGTTATGTTGCTGGTCCGGGATGATATTTACTACGATCCCATCACATTGCACACCGGCCTGGAGGCAGTTGCCATCCGAATTACTCTCCCCACTTTTACATTTTCCATTTGTACCGTTTACACTCCCTCGTCATCTGCTGTTCCCAAGGGCAGACATGATGCAGCTTATTGCTCAGCTACCTGCACCATTTTTGTTAACTGGAGACTTCAATGCCCACCATCCCCTTTGGGGCTCTCCAGCATCCTGCCTGAGGGTCTCCCTGTTAGCCGACCTTTTCAACCAGCTCAATCTTGTCTGCCTCAATACTGGCGCCCCTACTTTTCTTTCGGACACATCTCATACCTATTCCCATTTAGACCTCTCTATATGTACTCCCCAACTTGCACGCCGGTTTGAGTGGTATGCCCTTGCTGATACATATTCGAGCGACCACTTCCCGTGTATTATCCATCTCCTGCAGCATACTCCCTCTCCGTGCTCCTCTCGTTGGACCATCTCCAAGGCAGACTGGGGGCTCTTCTCTTCCAGGGCGACCTTTCAGGATCAAACATTCCCAAGCTGCGATAGTCAGGTCGCACACCTCACGGAAGTCATTCTCGCTGCTGCTGAATATTCCATCCCTCACCCTACCTCTTCTCCACGTCGCGTACCGGTCCCCTGGTGGACCGCAGCATGTAGGGACGCTATACGTGCTCGTCGACGTGCTTTACGCACCTTTAAACGCCACCCTACAGTGGCGAATTGTATTAATTATAAACGATTACGTGCTCAGTGTCGTCGTATTATTAAAGAAAGCAAGAAAGCCAGCTGGGCTGCTTTCACCAGCACCTTCAACAGTTCTACTCCTTCTTCTGTTGTCTGGGGTAGCCTGCGCCGGCTATCTGGCACTAAGGTCCACTCCCCAATTTCTGGCTTGAAGGTCGCGAATGAAGTCCTTGTGGCCCCTGAGGCTGTCTCCAATGCCTTCGGCCGCTTTTTCGCCGAGGTTTCGAGCTCCGCTCATTACCACCCTGCCTTCCTCCCCCGCAAACAGGCCGAGGAGGCTAGGCCACGTGACTTCCGCTCCTCGAATTGTGAAAGTTATAATGCCGCATTCACCATGCGGGAACTCGAAACCGCACTTGGCCGATCACGGTCCTCCGCTCCAGGGCCTGATTCTATTCATATTCAGATGCTGAAGAACCTTTCTCCTGCGGGTAAAGGTTTTCTTCTTCGTACATACAATCGCATCTGGATTGAGGGACAAGTTCCCGCATGCTGGCGCGAGTCTATTGTTGTCCCGATTCCTAAGCCGGGGAAGGACAAGCACTTGCCTTCCAGTTATCGACCTATCTCGCTTACCAGCTGTGTCTGTAAAGTGATGGAGCGAATGGTTAACTCTCGATTGGTTTGGCTGCTCGAGTCTCGCCGCCTACTTACCAATGTACAATGTGGATTTCGAAGGCGCCGCTCTGCTGTCGACCATCTGGTTACCTTGTCGACCTTCATCATGAATAACTTCTTGCGGAAGTGCCCGACCGCGGCTGTGTTCTTTGATTTGGAGAAGGCTTACGACACCTGTTGGAGGGCGGGCATTCTCCGCACCATGCATACGTGGGGCTTTCGCGGTCGCCTCCCTCTTTTTATTCGTTCCTTTTTAATGGATCGACAGTTTCGGGTACGTGTGGGTTCTGTCCTGTCCGACACCTTTCGCCAGGAGAATGGGGTGCCACAGGGCTCAGTTTTGAGCGTCGCTCTCTTCGCCATCGCGATCAATCCAATAATGGATTGCCTCCCAGCTGATGTATCAGGCTCCCTTTTCGTGGACGATTTTACCATCTATTGCAGCGCGCAGTGTCCACGTGTCTTGGAGCGCTGTCTTCAGCGTTCTCTTGACCGTCTTTACTCCTGGAGTGTCGCCAATGGCTTCCGTTTTTCTGCCGAGAAGACGGTCTGTATTAACTTCTGGCGCTACAAAGAGTTTCTCCCACCGTCCTTACGACTCGGTCCCGTTGCTCTCCCACTCGTGGAGACAATCAAATTTTTAGGCCTTACCTTTGACAGGAAACTTAGCTGGTCTCCACATGTGTCATATTTGGCCGCCCGTTGTACCCGTTCTTTAAATGTCCTCCGTGTTCTCAGTGGTATGTCGTGGGGAGCGGATCGAACCGTCCTACTTCGTCTATATCGGTCGATCGTCCGCTCCAAGCTGGATTATGGGAGCTTCGTATACTCCTCTGCACGGCCATCCATCTTACGCCGCCTCAACTCCATACAACATCGGGGTTTACGACTTGCGATCGGAGCATTTTATACCAGTCCCGTAGAGAGTCTTCATGCTGACGCTGGCGAATTGCCACCCACCTACCGGCGCGATATACTGCTTTGTCGGTATGCCTGTCGGCTACTGTCAATGCCCGACCATCCTTCTTATCGTTCCTTTTTTGACGACTCTCTTGACCTTCAATACGGGTTGTATGTCTCTGCCTTGCTACCCCCTGGAGTTCGCTTTCGTCGCCTCCTTCAACACCTTCATTTTTCACTCCCTGCAACCTTTCGAGTGGGCGAGAGCCGCACGCCACCTTGGCTCCAGGCTCAGGTCCGCGTTCACCTCGACCTCAGCTCGCTCCCAAAAGAGGTCACCCCCGGTTCGGTCTACCACTCCCGTTTTTTGGAACTTCGTTCGAAGTTCAACAACATGACTTTCATTTATACAGATGGCTCTAAGACCAATGACGGGGTCGGGTGTTCGTTTATTGTCGGGGCACAAAGTTTCCAATACCGGCTCCATGGCCATTGTTCGGTCTTCACAGCTGAGCTCTTTGCCCTCTACCAGGCTGTTCTGTACATCTGCCGCCACCGACATTCTGCTTATGTCATCTGCTCAGATTCCCTGAGCGCCATCCAGAGCCTCAGTGATCCGTACCCGGTTCACCCTTTCGTACACCGGATCCAACGCTCTCTTCAGCAGCTGGTGGACGTCGGTACGCCGGTTAGCTTTATGTGGGTTCCTGGCCATGTCGGTATCCCTGGGAACGAAGCTGCAGATGCCGCGGCCAAGGCTGCGGTCCTCCAGCCTCGGACAGCTTCTTGTTGTGTCCCTTCGTCCGATTTTAGCAGGGTCATTTGTCGGCGCGTTGTGTCGCTGTGGCATGCCGCTTGGGCTGCACTTACCGACAACAAGCTTCGGGCCTTAAAACCTCTTCCCGTGGCTTGGACGTCCTCCTCACGCCCTTCTCGGCGGGAGGAGGTCGTTTTAGCAAGGTTAAGAATTGGACATTGCCGGTTCAGCCATCGCCATCTGCTGACGGCTGCGCCGGCGCCGGCGCCGTTCTGCCCATGTGGGCACTTGCTGACGGTTCGTCACATTTTAATGTCCTGTCCACACTGCGCCTCGATCTTCACCTGCCTACTACTTTAGATGCCATTTTAGCGGATGACCCACGAGCAGCTGCTCGTGTTCTTTGTTTTATCAATTTGACAAACCTCGCTAAGGACATTTGCGATGTTTTTTAATCCTATGCCTGTCAGTCTGTCTTTTATTGTGTTTTCCATTTTAGTTGTTGTTGTCAACTTGTGCCTCGCGGTGCATTCTTAGAGTAGTCAGGGCGCTAATGACCATTGAAGTTGTGCGCCCGAAAACCACAAAAAAAAAAAAAAAATTTGTCATATGCAGTAACTCCCTGAGTGGATTGCAAGCACTCGGCCAGTGTTTTCCTCGGGACCCTTTGGTGCACAGTATTCAAGATGCTGTTTTTGCTCTTGCAGAGTGTGGTCGTTCAGCAACGTGTGTGTGTCTCCCGGACCACATCGGCATTCCAGGAAAGGAAGGTGTTGATAGGTTGGCCAAGCAGGCCACCACTATGCCACCCCTAGAGCTTGGTCTCGTGGAAAGAGACCTCCGGTCAGCCCTACATCGCAAGGTCCGCGATGTCTGGACCTCTGAATGGTCTGTCTTGAACACGCCAAATAAGCTCCGCATGGTAAAGTCATCCACAGCCATATGGAACTCATCCTTGAGGTGCACGCGTAGGGACTCAGTTGTTCTCTGCCATCTCCGAATTGGACATAGGTGGTTCACCCACAGTTACCTCCTTCGCTGTGAGAACCCGCCCAAGTGTCGCTTTGATGCAGTGCTGACAGTGGTCCATCTTCTGATGGAGTTCCCCCTTTTAGCCCCTTTGCGGCAGTCCTTTAACTTAGCAGTTGCACTTATTTTAATTCTAGGTGACAATGCCTCTATAGCTGACTCAGTTTTACGTTTTATCTGTGCAGCTGCGTTTTATCACTCGCTCTAGTGTGGGCGCTCTCGCGTGATTTCTCAGGCCACACCCACTCCAGCGACTTCTAATTGTGACCTGGATAGCAAAATATGGCCTTTCATGGTAACAAGTTGTGTTGGTTCAAATGGCTCTGAGAACTATGGGACTTAACTACCGAGGTCATCAGTCCCCTAGAACTTAGAACTACTTAAACCTAACTAACGTAAGGACATCACATATATCCATGCCAGAGGCAGGATTCGAACCTGCGACCGTAGCGGTCGCGCGGTTCCAGACTGTAGCGCCTAGAACCGTTCGGCCACTTCGGCCGGCAAGTTGTGTTGGTACCTCTATCAACGCTTTCCAGCTGGAGGTTCTTCATTTGTAGTTGAGAGGTTGACCTTTTACCTAATCCATCAACCACTGAAGTCTGTTTTACTCTAGTCAACTATTTGCTCTGCTCCTTTTAAATGTCCTCTGTTCTGTGTTATTGCAGTGTTCATTTTAGCTCTGTACCCCTTGGTGTTCCCTCCCTCTGGGTGCAGAGGTTCCATTTTACTGTGTAGGCCTTTTACAAGTATGTCTGTTTGGAACAGGGGACTGATGACGTCAATGTTTAGCTCCCCATCAAACCCCAAAACCAACCAATTACTAAATGATAAATTTAGAACTATACCACAGCACGCTGTGTATACTTCAGTAGGGACTGCAAAGACAAAGTTGTACTAATTACAGTGCATACTGAGTGCATTTAAGAAATCTTACTTTGCATGCTCTGTATAGCAAAGGAACAGAAAGGAGCCCTGAGTGATACAATGGTAAGTACCTCCACTGTGCACTTTGTTGTTTTGCAGAGTAAAATTGTAGATGCAGATAAATATCATAGCCATTTTATGTAATAGTAATCATTTTGTGTGTCTGTTTAACCAAGCAGTGCATTGCATCAAGACCCTCTGTGTTTCTGGGCACTAGACTGCGTATCATTTTTGCTATCTCTGATACATTTGTTGGCAGCAGAAAAACACATTCTGTGATACTGGAAATGATCATCATACTTTTTCTCTCACGTTGTTTCTTTTATTTAAAACAAAGGTTTTGGTGTAATGGTATCTTCAAGTTTTGCCTGTACCTAAACACTGTGTTCATTAAAACTGTTACTGACCTCATTTGCCTCCCTATATTTCTTCCCATCTTTTCCTGGCATTGCCTCTTTCCTATAAGAACCTGATGTGGAACTATACTGTCTTCAGAGATGTAACAGGAACCCAAAATTTAATTTTAATAAAATTAAGGTTTTGTTTCACTTCCTAGCACACTGTAAGCTCTTTACATGTCTTAATAAGTGTCAAAGACTGGCTGTAGCTTGGTTTATGTATCAATTTTTGTATGCCATTTTTACTTCTGTCTGTGGTTTTGTATTATCTTTTGTGATTCATCTCTTCGTATTTTCCATGTTTAGATTTCCAAATACAGCAAAGCATTGAGTATTTATGTTGTAATGTAATGTTGAGCAAAATGAAAGCTGAAATTCTAAATTTCACATTCATAAAACCATTCACACAGAATCAAACATACCATCAGTTCACCATTGGACAGACTCCTATGTGGACAACGTAGCAATATGCATCCTTGGCATAGAGAAACAACTGAAAGAATTGAAAGCAAATAGATAACCAGGTCCAGATGGAATCCCAATTTGTTTTTACAAAGAGTACTCTATGGCATTAGCACCTTACCTAGCTTGCATTTATCGTGAGTCTTTCACCCAGCACAAAGTCCCAAATGACTGGAAAAAAAGCACAGATGACTCCGGTTTATAAGAAGGGTAGGAGAATGGATCTGAAAAATTACAGATCAGTATCCCTAACCTTGGTTTTCTGAAGTATTATTGAAAATATTCTTTGTTTGAATGTAATAAACTTTCTTGAGACTGAGAAGCTCATTTCCATGAATCAGCATGGTTTTAGAAAGCATTGCGCATGCGAAAGTCGGCTTGCCCTTTTCTCACATGGCATACTGCAAACTGTGGATGAAGGGCAACAGGCAGATGCCATATTTCTATTTTTCCCGAAGGCATTTGACTGAGTGCCACACTGCAGGCTGTTAACAGAGGTGCAGCCATACGGAATAAGTTCACAGATACGTAAGTGGTTCAAAGACTTCTTAAGTAATAGAAGAGTCGAGGGTATCATCAGAAGTGCCACAGCAAAGTGTGAAAGGATGGCTTTTGTCCTCTGTATACATAAATGATTTGATGGACAGGGTGTGCAGCAATCTGAAGTTGTTTGCTGAGGATACTGTGGTGTAAGTGAGGTGTTGAAGTTGAGTGACTGTTGGAAGATACTAGATGACTTAGACAAAATTTCTAGTTGGTGTGATGAATGGCAGCTAGCTCTAAATATGGAAAAATTTAAGTTAATGAGGATGATTAGGAAGAACATAACTGTAACATTCAGACATAGTATTACTACTGTCCTGCTTGACATGGTTAAGTCATTTAAATATCTGGGCGTAACGTTGCAAAGCGATATGAAATGGAACAAGCATGCGAGTACTGTAGTAGGCAAGGTGAATGGTCAGCTTTGGTTTATTGGGAGAATCTTACGAAAGAGTGGTTCAACTTCAGAGGAGTGACCTATTTTTGCATAGTGCTAGAGTGTTTGGGATCAGTACCTGGTCGGATTGAAAGGAGTCATTGATGCAATTCATAGGCAGGCTGCTAGATTTGCTACTCGTGGGTTCAAACAACACATTAGTGCTATGGAGATGTTTTAGGAGTTCAAATGGGAATCCCTGGAGGGAAGGTCACATTCTTACTGAGAAACATTATTGAGAAAATGTAGAGAACTGGCATTTTAAGCTGTATGCCACTAACATTGTGCATAAGGACCATGAAACTAAGATAAGAGAAATTAGGGCTCATATAGAGGCATATAGATAGGCGTCCCCCCCCCCCCCCCTCCTTCCGCCGTATTTGTCAGTGGAACAGGAAAGGAAATGACTAGTAGTGGTAGTAGATGTTGTTCCATCTCTACTTGTGATGGGCAGTAATGCTGGGCCATGACTCGTCCTCCTGGCCTCTTCACACCTAACAAGGACACCCATAACACAATGACCCAATGAAATTGTAATGGATATTACAGTCACAGTAGAACTACAACAATTTCCTTTTTTTATTTGGTCCTTGTTGCTCTCCAAGAAACACACTTCACCACTCTCCAATGCTTCAAGGTTACTTCACATTCTCTCAGAACTGTGTGGCCCCTAGAGGGCATGTGAAGGTATCTTTCTATTGGTTTGCACATACGTCATCCGTGAATGAATTCCCTTCTCTACCACATTGGAAGCAATAGCAATATGGGTGCAAAAGGTCCCAGTGAAAACCATTTGTAATGTTTATCAATCTCCAGGCAGACCATTTATTTACATTGAGGTGACCACCTTAACCCAATAACTCTGTTGCCTCTCCATTTTTTGCAACATGCAGATTTCAATGCATGCCACCTGCTATAGGGAAGTACCCTTTGTCCGGTAGAGGCCTTATTGACCAGCTTCTTTTCGATCATTGATATGCATCTCGTCAATGATAGTACTTTTACCCACTCCAGTGCCAGATAAGGCACATTTTCAGATATTGACCTAATTCTCTCTCTTTCCCCATTTTGTGGCTTCACTATCATGGCTGCCACTTGAAGATCATTGTGACAGTGACCAGTTTCTGATGGTCCTGTCACTTCCTTGCCCCTGCCCCCCTTCCTTCAGGGGGCTCACAACTCTTTGGTGAGTTTGTACTTGGCTACCACGAGGCCCTAGCCTTTGCCATATCCCTTCCCTTTCCGTTTGCATGTTTGTCTTTCTGTTTGGGGACCATGTCTGGGATATTTTTGGGAATTTATTCTTATTTTTCAGTAGGCAAGCATTAGAACAGTCCCTCATTTGTTTTCTTCCTTTCTTCATTCTCTGTCTCATACCTGTCCTCCACTTCGGTGTTTGAGGTTCCTTTATTTTTCTTCCTTCCTGTGCACTCGTGAAGGCCAGCCCATGCACTTGATGTGCAACAGGTAACTTAATAACACACAATTCCCAGCCCTGGGGCAACTGGTTGGGTTCACATGTACCCTCTGATTGCCTGAGTTTGACCTTCCCAAATAGCCAATTGGTCTCTGTCAGTAGTTTCGGAGGTGTGACCTGAGGTGTGAACAGTCAGCTAAGGCAGGAGAGCCCCCCTCAGAGGGTCCCCCCAGTTGGAAGGAGTGCTTCATTGGAAATTTTGGCAACTATGGGGGAATTTTCTCACGGTGAGCCACTCGCCTTCAGCACAGTCTGTGTCTGCTAAATGTAAATGGAATGGGGATAAAGATTTAAAAACTCTTCCAGTCACATCTTGGTTTGTTGTGGTATCACATACTGAAGGAGGTCAGTCCTTTGCTACTGTAAATCAGGTTATTCTTCAGAAAGGCGTAGATGCACTTGCTGGCTCTGTGAAACCTTGATCTTGTCTGCATAATGGGGCTTTGCTTTTTGCAACCAATAGTGATTTTGAAGCCTGGCAACTGCTTACAGCTTCTCTCCTCCATAGTTAACCTGTTTGTGTCAAGGCCCATCAAACATTGAATTTTTTGCATGTGGTTATTTATACTCAGCTGCTTTATTATCTGACCAAGGGAAAAAGCCAAACTTACCTCTCTGATCAGGGTGTCAGTGCAGTGCATCAGGTAATGAAAACAGTTGATGCCACCCCTCAGTTCCTATGGGCACACTTTTTCTCAGTTTCGATCGGCTAGTGGTGCCATCAAAGATCAAAGCAGGCTATGAAGTTGTCAAATTCTGACCATACATTCCAAACACAATTCATTGCTACCAATGGCAACATTACAACCACACTCAAATGTCCTGTAGAAAACACTGCCCGATGTTACATGTGGCAGGGATGCTCTCGAGGGCTATTGCGTGCCTCCTGCTCCATGTTGTATCAGTAGTAACGTAGACTGTGGTGCCTCATCCCAGGAATGTCTAATGTATCTTGATGAGGGGCTGTCCAGGAGATCCAGATGAAGGAAAAAGTACCTTACCCTGTTGCTCGCGAGTTATTGGCTAGTCCAAACCCTTGAGTTGTACCATCCGGGAATTACAGTTCTGTACTTGTTACACCTCACTCTATGAAGGACAAGACCACGCAGACTTGCGACCTCAAATTCAGCATTGTAATTATCAAATCACCCAGTATCGCAGTAGCATCCCTCTAGCCTTATCTTCCAGCTGGACACCAAGCCACCACTTCTTTGCCCCAGTGACAAAATCCCATGCTTCACAACCAGCAGGCCAGTAGGGATAAGAGGAGCCCCAAACAAAGATGATTGGTCTTCCCCTTCGCTGATTTGTAGATCCTCTTCAGCCACTGAAATCACAACCTTTCATTTTTTCCCCTCTTCCTGGTTCCCCAATATGACTCTCCTCCAGTGGAACATTTGCAGCCTTAGATCAGACATGGAGGAGTTACAATTGCTCTTGGAATCACAGCATTTGTGCCCTTGCAACTGATCTGACCTCTCGCATTTCTTTCTAATCCGCTTAGACAGTCCCACAAGGATGGCATATGACATTCCATCTTGTGTGGGAATCATGCAGCTGATTCAGCATGATGATGATAATAGTCAAACAATCTCACTGAGCACCCTTCTACAAACTGCTGCAGTCCACATTTTCCTTCCTCGCTTCATATTTTCTCCTTGTAACATCTCCATCCCTATTGGTCATTCAATTTCACCAGGGCAGACTTCCTCCAGCTTATTGGTCAACTCCCTCACCCCGCTCTGCCGCTCAGTGACTTTAATGTATACCATCCTTTTTCTGGATTTTCCAGAAGCTGTTAGAGAGGTGCTCTCTTGGCTGACCACCTCAACCTTATCTGCCTCAATGCTGGAGCACCCGAATTCCTTTCAGACTCCACACACACCTATTCCCATTTCATCCTCTTGTTCTGCACTGCCCAGATTACCTGTCATATTGAGTGGTCCGTTCTAACATGTACTCGAGCGACCATTTCCGATGTGCTGCCCATTTGCTGACTCCTGACCCACCTGCTTGTAAATCCAATTGGCAGCTTTATAAGGCTCACTGGAGGCTTTACTCCTCCCCGATGAACTTTGCTGAACAACATTTTCTCAGATGTGATGATCAGGTAGAATACCTTACAGACTTTATCCTTGCTGCAACAGAACATCCATTCATCACACTTCATCTTTACCACACTGTGTCCCAGCCCTTTAATAAACTGAGGCATGCCATGATGTGATTCACACACAGAGATGTGCTCTTCATGTTTTAAATTGTCATCCTATGATGGCAAACTGTATTCGTTACAAACATTTGAATGCACAGAGTTGTCACGTTCTTCAGGATAGCAAAATGTCTAGCTTAATTTCATTTGCTAGTACTTTCAACAGTTCCACTCTCTTTTCCATCATGTGGGCCAACCTCCAGCGGCTCTATGGGACCAATGTCCAGTCCTAAGTTTGTTGCCCAACCATAGCAGATGATGTCATTCTGGACCCCATTGCTATCTGCAACAAAAAATGGTTCAAATGGCTCTGAGCACTATGGGACTCAACTTCTATCTCCAACACCTTAGGCTGCTATTTTGCAGATATTTCTAGGTCTATTCACTATCAACCTGCCTTTCCCCATCAGAAATGAGTGGAGGAAGCTCAGATGATAGCCTTCTCCTCTCAGTAGTGAATGTTATAGTGCCACCTTTACTCTGATGGAGCTAGATCATGCTCTCACTTCATCCTGATCTTCCACCCCAGGACCGGACAATGTTAACATTCAGATTTGGCAGGACCTTTCTCTTGTAGGCAAGTACTTTCTTCTTCATACATTCAGTCGCATCTGCATACATGGCACCTTTCTCAGTTGCTGGCAAGAAGCCACTGCCGTACCTGTACCTAAGACTGATGAGGACAAACACCTTCCTTCTAGTTGCTGTTCCAGTTGTCACCAGCTGTGTTAGCAAGGTGATGGAATGTGTGATCTGTGCCTGGCTGGTATGATAGCGCTTGTCCCGGAGCTGAATCTGTGAATCCCTCCCAGCCAGTGATATGCAAGGAGCAGCGAGATAAGTCCAAGAAGAAGACCTCTAAGACCAGCGAACTTGGGTTGGCATCCACCCCTCCACAACCTTAAAGCTCTGCGTCTGAGGATGAGGTGGAGATACTGGTATCCGCTGAGGACCTAGATCTCGCCGGACCATCAGACGCACCGAGCGAGGTGGCGCAGTGGTTAGCACACTGGACTCGCATTCGGGAGGACGACGGTTCAATCCCGTCTCCAGCCATCCTGATTTAGGTTTTCCGTGATTTCCCTAAATCGTTTCAGGCAAATGCCGGGATGGTTCCTTTGAAAGGGCACTGCCGATTTCCTTCCCAATCCTTCCCTAAGCCGAGCTTGCGCTCAGTCTCTAATGACCTCGTTGTCGATGGGACGTTAAATACTAACAACCACCACCACCATCAGACGCAATGGATGTCACTTGCATGGGTACTCAGTTGGTGGTGGCAGGTGACCCAGTGGCTTAATGTGCCTCCTCTGTCACTTCACGCCTTCCTTAGCCATGTACAATGTCATCATCCAGTGGAACTGTAGTGGTTTCTTCCACCATCTTGCTGCACTCTGACAACTTCTCAGCTTTCACCCTTCCCTCTGCATTGCTCTTCAGCAAACTTGGTTTCCAGAAATGTGAACTCCCGCCCTCTGTAGCTATTGGAGTTGTTATAATAACCGGGGAGCTTACGAGAGGGTATCTGATGGCATCTGCATCTTTGTCCTTCACTTTCTTCGCAGCGAGTCTGTCCCTCTACAAACACCTTTAGAGGCTGTCGCTGTTCGGGTGTGGATGCCTCAGGCTGTTACTGTCTGCAGTCTCTATCTTCCCCCACATTTTATTGTGGTGCATGGCACATACTCAGCCATGGACCTTTCGATCTTCAGCCCTAGCTTATTACCATCTGTCCAATGGAGTGTGCACGACTTGTGCGGTAGTGACCGCTTTCCGATCTTTGTCACTCCCACAGTGTCACTCTTTTGGGCACCCCTGCAGATTGGCTATAAATAAAGCTGACTGGGACTTTTTCACCTCCATTGCCACTATTGAGCCTTTTCCACCTCCATTGCCACTATTAAGCCTTTTCCACCTCCATTGCCACTATTGAGCCTTTTCCCAATGATTCCATTGATGGGGTGGTCCACTCGGTTACCACCAGCATCGTTACTGCTGCAGAATCTGCCATTTCCTGTTCCTGTTCTCCTGGGTCCCCTCAGTGGAGGGCTATGCTTTGGTGGTCGCCTAAGATCGCTGAGGCGATTAAAGATCGCAGGTGGCCCCTCCAGCATCAGAAGCAGCATCCCTCATTGGAACACGTCATCACCTTTAAACGGCTCCGTGCATGAGCTCGCTGCCTCATTCTCCAATGCAAGCAGGAGTGTTGGGAAAGGTATATCTCCACCATTGGCCTCCGTACCTCTCCATCGCAGGTTTGGGCCAAGATAAAGCGAAATTATAGCTATTGGACCCCCGTCAGTGTCCCTGCGCTTTCGCTGAATGGAGCGGTCTGTACTGACTCCGCCACATTTGCCAACCACTTAGCGGAGCATTTTGCTCAGAGTTCAGCTTCTGAAAATTACCCACTGGCCTTTCATTCGCTGAAAGAGTGGTTGGAACGTCGGAGCCGTTCATTTCACACACGCCACCCTGAATCTTACAGTGCTCTGTTCAGTGAGTGGGAATTCTGAACTGCCCTAGCCGCTTGCCCTGATACGGCTCCCGCGCCAGATCACATCCACTGTCAGATGCTCAAACACCTCTCGGTTGACTGCCAACGACGCCTTTTAGACCTTTCCAACGGCATCTGGGTTGAGGGTGAGTTCCTGTCGCAATGGCGGGAAAACATCAGAATCCCCATTTTGAAACCTGGCAAGAACCCACTGGAGGTAGGCAGCTACCACCCCATTAGCCTCACCAACGTTCTTTGCAAGTTGCTCGAACGCATGGTGAGCCGGCAGTTGAGTTGTCTACTCGAGTAATGGGGCCTTCTGGCTCCGCCTCAGGGCAGGTTCCTTAAGGGCCACTCTGCCGCCGATAATCTGGTGAGCCTGGAGTCCGCCATCCGTACGGCCTTTGGCTGCCGTCGGCAACTGGTTGCCGTCTTTTTTGACATGCAGACGGCATACAATATGATAAGAAATCCTCTCTAAGCTTCATGGATGGGGTCTTCGGGGTCCGCTGCCGATTTTCATACAAAATTTTCTGTCGCTTCGTACCTTTCACATGCAAGTTGTGGGCTCCCATAGTTCTTCCCATGTTCAGGAGAGTGGGTACTGCAAGTTTATGTCTTGAGTGTCTGCTTCTTTTTTATTGCAATTAATGGGCCCGCTGCGGTGGTGGGAACGTCTGCCTCAGCTTCCTTGTATGCTGATGACTTTTGCCTATGCTATAGCTCTACTGGCATTGCAGCTGCTGAACGGCAGCTGCAGGGCGCTATCCGCAAGGCACAGTCTTGGGCTGTAGCGCATGGCTTCCAGTTTTCAGCTGCCAAGACCTGCGTTATGCATTTCTGCTGGTGGCGCACTGTTCACCCTGAGCCACGGCTTTAACTTGACGGCAAACCTCTTGCTGTGGTAGAGACACGACGGTTTTTGGGATTGGTTTTCGATACCCAGTTGACTTGGCTGAAGCATATTCGGCAGCTTAAACAGACGTGCTGGCGGCATCTTAACGCCATTTCTTGCTTAAGCCACACCAGCTGGGGTGCCGATCAGTCTACCCTTCCACGGCTGTACCAGGCATTAATTCAGTCTCGACTAGATTATGGGAGTATGGCTTATGCTTTGGCATACCCTCCCGCATTGAAGTTGCTGGACCCTATCCTTAACAGCAGGATCCGACACGCCACTGGAACTTTCCGGACAATCCCTGTCAACAGCATACTTGTGGAGGCAGGTGTCTCTCCATTGCGGTTCTGGCACCAACGATTAGTGGCTGCTTATGCTACACACGTTTGTTGCTTCCCCGGGCATGGCAATTACTGTCTCCTGTTCCCTCAGTCTGTCGTCTATCTTCCAGAACGGCGGCCCCGGTTGGGTTGTGCAATCGCAGTTCTCGTCAGAGCTCTTCTCTCTGGGCTTGAGGTTTTCCCTCTTCCACCTCTTGTCCGGGCCCCTCTGTGTACACCCCCTGGTGTGTGCCCCACCCATGGATTTGGCTCGATTTGGCACAGGGCCCGAAGGACTCAGTCCCTCCTGAGGTACTCCGCCGCCATTTTCTTTCATTCCTTGCAGCTTTGAAGGCTCTGACGTAGACTATACTGACGGTTCAATGGTTGCTAACTGTGTCAGTTATGCTCTTACTCCAGGGTATCATTATGAACAACACTCATTGCTGGCTGGCTGCAGCGTTTTCACTGCCGAGCTTGTCGCCATCTTTTGCGCCTTAGACTATATCCGTTCCTGCTCAGATGAATCCTTCGTTATCTGTAGAGACTCCTTGAGCGATTAATGAGCTATCAACCAGTGTTTCCCTTGCTCTCGTCTGGTGATGGCTATCCAAGATTCCCTCCATAATCTTGCCTGTTGCGGCTGCTCTGTGGTCTTTTTGTGGACCCTGGGTCATTTTGGCATACCAGGAAATGAACGAGTTGACATGCTGGCCAAACACGCTGTCGTTGCACAAGCCTGGGCTATTGGCCTTCCGGAGGGTGGCCTCAGGTCAGTTTTGCATCAGAAGGTACTTCACACCTGGTGTGAAGAGTGGCGCACCCTTCCTTCACCCAATAAACTTTGGGCCATCAGGGATGCTACTGGTGCATTCTGCACTTCCTTGCGGTCCCTCGCAAGGAGTCTGTTGTTCTCTGTGCCAGCTGCGCATTGGCCACACTCGTCTGACGCACAGCAATTTATTGCGCCGTGAGGACCCACCTCCATGTCGCTCCGCGTCAGCTTTGACGGTGGTCCACATTTTATTGACCTGTCCTTTTTTAACTGCGCTCAGGCAGACGTTTGTGCTGCCTGATACCTCTCCCTGCACTTCTAATAGATGACACTGCCATGGCAGGCTTAGTTTTGCATTTTATTCATGCAGTGGGCTTTTATTACTTCATCTAAGTGTTTGTCCTTATTTTGTGTTTAGTGTGGCCTTTTGACTACGATTTTAGACTGTTTTTTTTTTTTAGTGTGTTTCTTGGTGGTTGGCTTCTACTTTTTTGTCTCTATGGTCGGCCATCCACTGTCACACTCTTTATGATTTTAATTCCCTTTGTCTGGTCTCTGTCAGAGTTTTCATTGTCCTGTGTCATCTCTTGTGAACTCCATTGTTAGTTTTTTTTCTTTGTGGGTGTTTCGCGTCCATGGAAGAAGGGACTGATATCCCTAGCAGTCTGGTCCGTTCAATCTCACAAACCAACTAACCAACCGAGAAATATAGTCTGTAGGAATCTGCATGGGTTTCTAAAAAGATTATCATGTCGCACTATTTGTCAACAAGACTGTGAGGGCCAGAGACACGGGTTTCCAGGTAGAAGTTGTGTTTCTTGACTTCCACATGGCATTTGAAACAGTTCACCACAGTCGTTTAATGAACAAAGTGAGAGCATACGGACTATCAGACCAATTGTGTGATGGGATTGAAGAGTTTCTAGATAACAGAACGCAGCATGTCATTCTCAATGGAGAGAAGTCTTCCGAAGTAAGAGTGATTTCAGGTGTGCCGCAGGGGAGTGTGGTAGGACCGTTGCTATTCGCATTATATATAAATGACTTTGATGATAACATCAGAAGTTCACTGAGGCTTTTTGCGGATGATGCTGTAGTATATCGAGAGGTTGTAACAATGGAAAATTGTACTGAAATGCATTAGGATCTGCAACTAAATGACGCATGGTGCAGGGAATGGCAATTGCATCTGAATGTAGATAAGTGTAATGTGCTGTGAATACATAGAAAGGAAAGTCGTTTATCAATTAACTACAATATAGCAGGTCAGCAACTGGAAGCAGTTAATTCCATAAATTATCTGGGAGTAGGAATTAGGAGTGATTTAAAATGGAATGACCATATAAAAGTAATCGTCGGTACAGCAGATGTCAGACTGAGATTCATTGGAAGAATCCTAAGAAAACGCAGTCCGAAAACAAAGGAACTAGGTTACAGTACACTTGTTCTCTCACTGCTTGAATGCTGCTCACTGGTGTGGGATCCATACCAGATAGGGTTGATAGAAGAGATAGAGAAGATCCAACGGAGAGCAGAGCGCTTCGTTACAGGATCATTTAGTAATTGTGAAACTGTTACGGAGATGACAGATAAACTGCAGTGGAAGACTCTGCAAGAGAGACGCTCAGTAGCTCGGTACAGGCTTTTGTTCACGTTTCGAGAACATACATTCACCGAGGAGTCACGCAGTATATTGCTCCCTACTACGTATATCTCACAAAGAGACCATGAGGATAAAATGAGAGAGATTAGAGCCCACACAGAGGCATACCGAAAATCTTTCTTCCCACGAACGATACGAGACTGGAATAGAAGGGAGAACCGATAGTTACTCAAGGTACCCTCCGCCACACACCATCAGGTAGCTTGCGGAGGATGGATGTAGATGTAGATGGATCAAAAGTCAATCACAGGGTAGGTTACGCTTTTACCATACAAAGGGGCACAAGGGCATGCACTATATCATGGCCTCTGCAGTACATACAATTCACGCCATAAGGGAAATCTTTGTTAGTAGTGACTCCTTGAGCTACTTATAAAACATATCTCAGTGCTACTCCAGAAAAGTTTTTGGTCAATATCAACCAATACCTATTAGTTGACCTTCACAGTTCCACAATGAAAGTAACATTGATGTGGACACGAAGCCACATGGGCATTCTAGAAAATGAACTCACTGCCAAATTAGCTAAAGAAGCCACCACAATAGACAAACTTGAACTTCGAGTACCAGATACAAACCTACGACTGCAAATGCAACAGCTGATTTTGAAAACCTCCGTTACGCAGTGGCAAGCTACCATGCCCTAAGCAAGCTGAGTCCAATCTAGAGGACCACCAAGGGATGGAGTACTTCTCTCCAAGGCTCTTTGAAAGATGTCATCATACTGTGGCAGCTGTGTATTGGCTGCTCCAGGCTTATCCACAGGTTCCTTTTGTGTCAAGCTCAATGTATGGTTTTCATCTCATGGTAGCCCTGCTGATTGCTGTGAGACAGGACATCAACCTGTCTACTTCTCTGACATGGGTACTTGAAGACGATGTGATGCCTGATAACAAATTCCTGAGGGAAAGTTGGTTTCATTATAAAATGTAATGCATCTAAAGATGTGGTGTCCAGATGTGGGTGAGAAGGGAAGCATCTCTAACTGCAACATGTGCCCTGAATGGCCTCCAGCTACATTCTACCTCTGCATTGTTATGCATTCTTTAACTTTTTGTGTGTATTTTATTTAATAGTTTACATTAATTGACTCTGTTGTTCATAAAGATTTCATTTTCTCACCCATTTTTCGTAGTACTGACTATGATGGCCCTCCATGGGGTATCCTTCAGTGACCAGCTACACTTTTTAGCATTCTGAATTTTATCTCATATTTTACCATCTGAGTTAGGTTAGTGTGATGTGAATTTTCAACCATTTTGACAAGATCACAAACCTTGATGTCATTTCTCCTTCCATATAATTTCACGTGAATTCCCAGCGCAATGCGGAACTGATAATCCAGGTGTTTAGTCCTGTTAAAATCATAATCACAACCATTATCATTGAAGCTTTCTCATTGTCAAGTGGGCCTTCATTTCCCTTGAACAAGAAGCCCCATGATCAATATGCACCTTGGGACTGTAGTACAGCTTCATAAAGAGGATATGGACCACATCTCTTCGCTCTTGTCTTAGACTTCATATGTGACATCTGACAATGATAAAGGATATGATGCAGCGCAAAGTAGTGCTTTAATAACTTCTCTGATAGTCGCACTTCCTGCAGTAGTGCAAAAATCCATCTCAACTCTCCCAGGCTGTACCTTACTGGCTGGTGCTTGGCGTTATAATACTCTCGGTCTTTCTCCTAGGTGTCCAGAATTTGTATACTAGCCATCTGTCTTGCTTCTTCAGTCTTGGTGATTAGGTGTCCATGTAGTCATCCTGAGTATCGTTGAGTTGAAACGGGAACAATGTATCCATTACTGCATCGGCCTTGCAACCGTCGAGCAGAATGAACAGTGTGAAGTCTGCAGTGTCTTGCTTCAGTGTGTTGTATTAGACTGTCACAACAGGCAGTATTGTATCCCAATCTCTGCATTCAAAGTCAGTATACATCTAGAGCATATCAGCCAATATCTTATGAAAGCATTCTTGGGGGGCAGTCGTCTTGTAGATGTTAGGCAACTGTTATTCTGTGGGTGATATTGAAGTGTGAAATTACTTCTGATACTGGTCTGCAAAACTTTTCCATGATCAGAGATCATCACATGGGATTCTGTGTTTCAAAATGATGTCTTCTACAAGAAACTTAAAGATTCCCTGAGCTAGTCACGATGGGTCCTTCTGGCTCATCAGCCAGCATAGAGAGTGGTGGTCCATCACAAAAGTGAATTGTTCACCAAATAAATACGGCCAAAACTTGTTTTAAACAGCTGCAAAGCACTCAGTCTGTTTGACAGTAGTTCATCATGGACTTGAAGAGTACTGTGGAAGAATAAGTTACCACCTTTTCTATATCTTTCTGAATTTGTTACAGAACTGCCACCTGTACCTTAACTGCCACCTGTACCTTAACTGCTACTCTTTGTGTGAAGTTCTGTCTCATCATACAATGATATGAATGGAGATGATGTTAGTGCCTCCTTGAGGGTGAGGAAAGATCTTTCTTCCACGTCTTTCGTTCGAGGGTGAGGACTTGTGGCGAATGGTCACTGTGCTGCTGGCTGCTGTTCTTGGGGAATGCTTACACTTGCCATAGTGGAGGAAAATTCGTCGTGTATACACAGTGCAGCACAACTGTTATGTGCGGAAGCCCATGCTTTGCCTGTGCACAGCTACTTTGTCATGGTAATACCTATGTGTGGTCCCTTTGTGGCACAGCACCTGCCGGTCTACTGGCAGCGCAGGGGCTGCGGGCATCATACTGCTCTCGTTTTGAGTTATCTGATCTGCCATCAGTGTGTCGCAGTCAGAAACTGCCGCCGGGCATCCTCTCTGCTCCTCTAAGAGTGGAGAAATTCCTACACCAGTGCCCATGATACTACCCAGATACCCGTGTGTAGTTTATGCTAGGGATGGCGCTGTTCAGGGAGACCTAACAGTGCCAACAAATGAACATTAAGCACCCCTTGGCAGTGTCAGTCTGACTCTGGAAACCGCTCCCGACACTCTCAGTAAATCCAAAGCCCCAGTCCACTGGGCGCACTGTGGTGCCCAGTCTCTAGGCTCCCCCAGCCATTCCTCCACAAATGTTACAAAGAGAAAAACTCGAAAACACACAGACATGGACATAATGCCAGTGACAAAGCATCTGGCACCCAGCCAGCTCGCTTTGGAGTGTACCACCACCGAAGATGACACGGAGCTGAGTGAGGAGACTGTAGTCACCAACATCCCCGCCTCCAATAGCTATGCCCCAATTGCATTGCCAGAAGTGGATGAAATTGTGGTGAAGAAGAACCATCCCTCCACATCAGGGACCCAGCCTAAACAGGAGGAGGACAAGATCCCTCCCATCATAGCTACCATTCAAATTGGCACTATGAAAGTAATCAAGGAGATTGCACCGATGTTAAAAGGTGGTGGCCTCAACACCTCATGTAGGGTCTCGTCAATAAATTTTCAGATGTCCGCACATTGAGACTACAGAACAATAAAAGATTACTTTCAGAGACATAACATCCGCCATCACACATATCTGATGTTGGAATGAGACACATTCAAGGCAGTGATAAAAGGTCTCCCCAACTCTTCTCCAGGTTCAAGGTCATAGAGGTCAAACAAGAAACACGTGCCTCTGATCTGGCAAGATCAGGAGAAGGTTGCAAGAAACGTGTGTCCTTCAAGGTCATTCTCCATCCTGACCAGACAAACTGCGAACTACACGTGATAAAGCTCATGCTGCATTGCGGAGTCACAATTAAAAAATATCGGCAGCCTGTAGGTCCTGTACAATGCCACCAATTCCAGCAGCTCTTCCACAGTGCCAAAAACTGTAACTAACCAAGAAAGCGCGTAAAATGTGCAGCCCCCATCTCAGTAAAACGTGTACCAAGAAACGGGACACGCCAGAAAAATGCGCTCTCTGCAGTAACTGCCATCCAGCAAACTGCAGCCACTGCCCTACAAGAATGAAGCTGATGGTTAGCCATCCCACATGGTCGTCCTTATGAACTGCTACATCAGCTGCGGCAATGACTATGAGCTCTGCTCCTGCAGCCACAGCCACAGGCACCAGTGCAGCTGCCACCAAAAGCCACAGACCGAATATGCCAGTGCCAGAACCCTACCCATCACTTCACCCACCATGTGCCCTGATGGCTGCTGTCGCCCGGCCGCCCTGTGCCCCACCACCACAGACCTCCCCACCCCAGGTCACAGAGACTGCTACCACAGAGCCACAGTCTTCCCCCTGCACTCAAGCGGCGATGTTCCTTGACGAGCTGAGTGACCTGCAGAAACCGTCTGTAAAATAACCCAGCAGCAGAAAGACCCCACCAGAGAAAACAAGCCATGCCACAGCAAGAATGGTCTTGCATATGACAAATGAGTAAAGGCAGAAATAATGGCAAAATCACTGGAGTCACAATACCAGACTCACGTCATCCACAATGAGGTGAGCGATAGGCAGGAGAGAATAGTTACCGTACGAGTGGCTCAGATATGAAATACAGGCCCAATAACAGAATTTGAGCCCATTAACGAGCTCACAATATGTGCACTCGTCAAGTGGCAGGGTAACCCCAAAGCTCCTGGCCCTGACCACGTCTGCACCACACTCCAAAAACACCTTCCCCCTCCCGCTATATCCTACCAGGCAAGCATTTATAATACTTGCTTGAAACTTACATACTTCCCGTCAGTGTGGAAAACTGCAAAGGTCATCGCCCTACCAAAACCCAATAAATACCTGATACTTCCCAAAAGCTAAAGGCCCATTTCTCTCCTAACAGGCCTGGGGAAAATCCAGGAATTAATACTCCTTTCACCCCTCCATCAGTTTCTGACTGAATAGAACATCCTTATGCCTGAATAGTTTGGTTTCTGTGCTGAGGACTCCACCATCCAATAATCCCTTCACTTGGTAGAACACATTCGTCTAGCCAGGGCACGGAAAGAAGCAACAGGAGCAGTAGACATACAAAAAGCATTTGACCACATCTGGCCTGATGGCCTAATCTACAAACTTCAGAAGGTAGGGTGCCCAGATAATATAACCTGGAGAGATAATATAACCTGGAGAATGTCCTTCACATTGAAAAGGAATGTCACCCATTTAAGGGGTTAAAGCAGGTTTTTCGCTCATTTGTTCAAAGTTTGCTGGAAAATTACATAGTCAAAATAGCATAACTTTGAACTCGTAAATGATACGAAAGCAGTATGTTGCCTTTGAGCACCAGCAACCTTGATTTTCCTATTGTCTGTCTACAGTTTAGAAATTCTTTGGTCCTTTCAAGCAGTCTAGGGTGTCACCAGTACAGGGGAGTCGACTTTTTCTGAATTTGTTCAGTTATCCGTAGTCCACACACAATCGTACACCAACTGCTTCTTCACAAGGACCACAGGAGAGGACAAAGTACTCTCTGAAGGTTCAATAATGTTGACTTGCAGTGTCTTCTTTGCCCGCTATCTGATTGTCCATCATTCAAGCAGTGACACCCTAAACGAGTGCTGGCTAATTGTTGCATGATCCTCAGTGTTGATACCATGTTTTACCATGGGTCACTTAGTCTGTCTTTCCTCCACCCAGTATCTGAAAGCATCCAAAAACTGGCGCAGATCAGCTAACACTCCCAGATGTTCTTCCTGACATGGCTTCCTCTTCTATGTTGTCTGTAGTGGTAGCAGAGAATGATTCTTCATTTATGGCACTAAGCTGCCCTCCATGGACTACTTCAGCTATCCCTATATGTATACCTTTGGGGATGAGTTGTGGATGCTCATGACAATAAGTGATCCATGGTTGCCGTAAAAGAGGTATCTCTTCTTCTCACTGTCCGGTGTATGAGAGACACAACTACTGTAGAGACCACATTCAGGAGTTGGTCCTATTTCTTTCTTCTGACTCTTTTCTGCTGCATTTCCTCCATATACTGGCATCATTTGATGAGTTCCTTGATTATTGTGACATACTTTATCAGAAGAGCTTTGTGCCTTTCTTCGGCAAACCCTTTCATCGTGTGTGACATTTTGTAGGCTTCTGTCTGTGTAGAACTTTGTTGTTTCCCTATGACAAAAAAATGGTTCAAATGGCTCTGAGCACTATGGGACTTAACATCTATGGTCATCAGTCCCCTAGAACTTAGAACTAATTAAACCTAACTAACCTAAGGACATCACACAACACCCAGCCATCACGAGGCAGAGAAAATCCCTGACCCCCCCCCCCCCCCCCCTATGACATTGGACCATGTTCGTCAATTGCTCTTCTGCTAAGAGGACTAGCTGCTGGTTGTCACCAGATGCTTTCTTCAGTTCAGTCTGGAATTTGTCGCAGCTATCAAGTTTCTCTTTATTGGTCTGCAACTGCTGCTGTTCAAGTAAAGGTACACATTTTCCAAATGCATCATATCACCCCACCTATTGTATTTGGTGACTTGATCAAATCCTTTGAGTCACTTTGTCAGACTTTGATCAGCATGTCGAGAAAACACTGATGGGTGCTGATGTGTAGCTGACTTGATGCGGTTATGAAATACATTGGTATTGTGAGTAGTTATGCACACTTTGGGAATGATGTACTCCTTGTATTCCACTTCCCTTTCATTTTGCTGATGGCTTTTATGTTGCCTGATTGGAGTCACATAGATGTAAATTGTTTGAAATACCTGTCAGCTAAATGAAACAATCGTTGGGTTGTGACATCAGCGAACTGCTGACTAAGATTGTGGAGTTATGCCTGCATGTTACGTAGCTTGTACTGCAGAAGTGTTGTCACTGTTTGGTTTATTTAGCATTAAGGCCAACAGTTTGTTTAATTTCAGTCTCATTCCCTATCTCTTAAAGTTGTTTTTGAATTTCTGTGACTTCTCTGTCCATCCTAACACAATAATGATCAGACCATTATTGAACTTAAATATTACAAGCGTCATTTAAAATTTAAATTGGAAGGTCATAACAATGCTTTTCATGATACTTTCATGGAACAAAAAACTGGATACCCCTGTAGCCACCTGAGCACATACTGTTCAACCCCAGTGACATCATCCAGTGTTCCCACCATAATTCCTTCCTCAATGGACTAAATATTTTGTACTATATACGTATATATGTATATAAGAAGGGTAGAAGGACGGGTCCTCAAAATTACAGACCAATATCCTTAACATCGGTTTGTTGCAGGATTCCCGAACATATTCTCAGTTAGGATATAATGAATTTCCTTGAGACAGAGAAGTTGCTGTACATGCATCAGCATGGCTTTAGAAAGCATTGCTCCTGCAAAACGCAACTTGCCATTCTTTCACATGATATCTTGCAAACCATGGATGAAGGGTATCAGACGGATCCTATATTCCTTGATTTCCGGAAAGCATTCGACTCTGTGCCCCACTGCAGACTCATAACTAAGGCACGAGCATATGGGATTGGTTCCCAAGTATGTGAGTGGCTCGAAGACTTTTTAAGTAATAGAACCCAGTACGTTGTCCTCGATGTTGAGTGTTCATCGGAGTGAGGGTATCATCTGGAGTGCCCCAGGGAAGTGTGGTAGGTCTGTTGTTGTTTTCTATCTACATAAATGATCTTTTGGATAGGGTGGATAGCAGTGTGCGGCTGTTTGCTGATGATGCTGTGGTGTACGGGAATGTGTCGTCGTTGAGTGACTGTAGGAGGATACAAGATGACTTGGACAGGATTTGTGATTGGTGTAAAGAATGACAGCCAACTCTAAATATAGATAAATGTAAATTAATGCAGATGAATAGGAAAAAGAATCCTGTAATGTTTGAATACTCTATTAGTAGTGTAGCGCTTGACACAGTCGCATCGATTAAATTTTTGGGTGTAACATTGCAGAGGGATATGACGTGGGACAAGCATGTAATGGCAGTTGTGGTGGAGGCAGATAGTCGTCTTCGGTCCATTGGTAGAATTTTGGGAAGATGTGGTTCATCTGTAAAGGAGACGGCTTATAAAACAATAACACGACCTATTCTTGAGTACTGCTCAAGCGTTTGGGATCCCTATCAGATAGGATTCAGGGAGGACATAGATGCAATTCAGAGGCGGGCTGCTAGATTTGTTACTGGTAGGTTTGATCATCACGTGAGTGTTATGGAAATGCTTAAGGAACTCGGGTGGGAGTCTCTAGAGGAAATGAGACGTTCTTTTCGTGAATCGCTACTGAGGAAATTTAGAGAAGCATCAATTGAGGCTGACTGCAGTACAATTTTACTGCTGCCAACTTACAATTCGTGGAAAGACCACAAAGATAATAGAGATTAGGGCTCATACAGAGGCATATAGGCAGTCATTTTTCCCTCGTTCTGTTTGGGAGTGGAACAGGGAGAGAAGATGCTAGATGTGGTATGAGGTACCCTCCGCCACGTACCGTATGGTGGATTGGGGAGTTTGTATGTAGATGTAGATGTACTAAAATGGGGACAATTCTGCGGTGCAAGGGAGTGTTAAAGAGTTTCCTTTGTAGCTTTAAGAGTTGTTCTTGCGTTAGAGCTGCTGTACATGTCACGTGTTGTCATGCAGGAGGAGGACATTGAGAATTGGCTGCTGGCATCATTTGTTGCAATAGGCAGCCTTAGCATCAACAAGTAGATTGCAATATTACTCCACATTCTCTTTCCTTCCCCCATGCAGGTAATTAAACATATATACACACCTTTTGAGTCCCAAAACAAAACTACCAAAACTTGCCTAGCAGAAAGTTCATTCTTGACATTGATCAATGCATGTCTCCAACTTTTTCCACTCCATACTCATCCCCTTGTTATCTGAGGTGTAGCAGTGACCCATATCTCATTGCAGGTCATGATATGACACAGAAAAGCTTCTCTTACTTCTTTGTCATAGTGATTCAGAAGTAATTGACAGATATTTTTGCATACAACCTTTTGTGGCTTAGTGGGAGGTTGTGAAACCCACCTTGCCAATATTTTTCTCTGTTCTAATATATCCAATAAAATGGTATGGGAACTTCCAAAACGTATCACCACTTGTGATAAAATTTTGGTAACAGCTTTCTTGTGTTCATGAACAATGTTTAGAGTCCTTCCAAAATGTCACTTGATTTCATACCTTTGCTGGAGAGAGAACAAATAATAATGTGTTTCTAAACAGGCAGTGGGACCTTCTGATCACTCTTGGTGAGTGTCAAGTCATGTGCATGGCTACCTCCCCCCCCCCCCCCCCCCTTCCTTTCTCTTGAAAGCAGTTCTGTAGTGCACCTAGCTGTTCATGTCACTATATTGGTCAGATGAACAAAGTTCAAGTTTATTTGAATGACACTCGTATATTAATTTTAATATAAAGTTCACAATGGAAAACGAAATAGAAGACAAATTTTATTTTTGCATGTACAGCTTGTAACACTGTTTCTGTGATATTGAACCTTTTATTTTATAGTTAGATCTGAGGCCAAGCAACAATAATTATCAGAATTGGTCTCAGTACGTGCATTTGACATTTTTTTGCTGTAAATTAAAAATTAACAGTTGTAATTGGAATAATAACTTCCTATACGCCATGTGGGATGCTAACATGTTCTTATTAACATAACAGACTAATTAACTTCTTCCTATTAGTGACGTTGGATGACAAACCAAAATTTCTATAATGACTGAAGCTACGTAACAAAAAGTATCAATAAACAGCGAAGCAGTTTAATGCACAATGAATGTTAGACTAGTCTGTTACGAACCACAATTGATAATTAACGTTCGGAATTACCAAAACATGGAAGCATCATTGAATGGGAAGGAACACACAATTTGAGAAATTTCATATTACAAAACGATTTACCTTTTCTTATAATGTTCACGAGCCAGCATAAATTTTTTCTCACTAGTCAAATTACATGTAACAGACGAAATTGTAAATGAATATATCCATACTTAAGCACTGATATTACAACATTTAATTTATGAAAAAGAACTTTTAACATCTATACTAACTGTAACACCAATATTTGTTTTTGGTAAGCGCCTCCATATGAAAGAGCTGGTGCCCCTTACATGGTAATTAGAAACTGATGGGGCTTGAGAACACAAACTCTATAGAAAACTAACTCGGACAGTAGATAACTTCATACAAATTCCATTCACCATCCCAAACATAAAATTCGTGGAATTAATACATTTGTGGAGGGGACTAAACATATTTGAGTCACAGTATTTTGAGGAAGGTTTCAATTATTTAAGAGTTGCTTTACTAGCACCATCTGGAGGGCAGTTGTTTCAGAAATTACTTGATATGGTATTCAGTTGGCACTTACTTGTGTACTGGTACTCACTGGCGAGCTAGAGCTACGTTGTACCAATATTTAATCTCTATTTATTACTGGTAGGTCATTTTCTATTCAAGCTTACGTATTTTACCATTTACTTCTAACATTTGTACCTCTTTTATACAGATCTGATAATGGCAATGCTGAAATTCATCATAAGGGAGACCATAAAATAAAATAATAGCTCTCTGGAAAAAATCCTACATGGAATAGCTAAAAAATTGGTCATCGTGTAACTACGGCCTCCCATCGGGTATGCCGTTCGCTGGGTGCTAGTCTTTAGATTTGATGCCACTTTTGGGACTTTAGCATTTTATTATAGTAAGATCACTTGCGTAGTTTTGAACCCCAAATGATTTTGCATCTTCTGAACTTTCATATTTTTCACAAGTTTATTTTCGACAATTATTTTCCAAAACACATTGGTGGTGCTGATGTTTATCAGACTTACCTATTTCATGTTATTCACCACAATTTGCCAGTCATATAGTTTATTCACACTACTTTCGAAATTATCCTTGTAAACTCATTGGACGTTTTCAGTTCTACAGACTGCTCTGTACATACTACCTGGATGAGAAGCTATGGTCTTCTTGTATAGAACTTCTACGCACCTGTATGTTCCTGTCACATGCACAACCTTCACAGTAATTACCAATTAATTGTTTCAAATCATAATACAAACACTAATATTAATAAAAATATATGCAACAGGCAAATCTGGAAGAGACAAAATTATTTAACTTTTCTTTCCCTATTGCTACTTGGTTGGTGACACCTTCACATTCGTAGCTTTAGATGTGTGTCTCTCTCCATTGAACAGTACCACAATGACAAATACAGTCACTGGCAGTCCCTTTTAGATATAATGTTTTCAGTACACTATATGTCAAATAGTGACATGCTTTGTGTGGCAACCACTTACTGCTGCTTCAATAAGTCATCAGTTGCAAAACATTCTTTATTGGATACTTCATTCAAGATGGTTGTACAGTCACAATCTCCAATTCGAGTATTGTACTGCTTTCAGTTGGTGAGTAAATAGAAGTATTATTTATTTATTGATTTATTTATATCCCATAAATCCATTACAGCGAGACATTCGCATGGATGTAGGACGTGTCAGAATTATTACAAAGAATACAAAAGGAATACATAAAAGTACCTCTTGCAAAAGGATATCTGGTATGAGACAAAATACACATTAATAGGTATAGAAAAAATTACATTAAAAAAATGCTAGATCTTAATAGCTAAATGAAAGACACAGAAATGTTAACAATGATTGTGAGTATCGTAAGGCACAATAGCACAAAAAGTTAGTAAATGAAAAAATTAATTACAGTTAACTCTACTGAAATATTCTTCTACCGAACAGAAGGAATTATCTAATAAATACTGTTTGAGCTGTTGTTTAAATTTGGGAAGCTCATCGATAAGTAATTTCAGTGATGGTGGGAGAGCATTGAACACCTTGCAGCTCATGTAATGGACTCCTTTTTGTACAATAGTAAGGATTTTTGATTCATAATGCAGGCCCATCTTCCTCCTGGTATTAGACACCAACTTCCTCATCTGCGTTTTCCTGATCACATCTGTAACTTTTTACTGCAGGAATATGTAACGCATATTGTGTACTCAACACCAATAAGAGCAGTTGTTGGGCTGTTTGAGTGGATGTGTGCTGGTTTCATAAACTTGTTCTATAGTGAAACACAATACTTTTAGCAACAATCATAAGCCATCATGAATGCTTTATTAGGACCTGATGGAATTGTTAGCTTTATATCTCAATATACTGAAGGCATGTGATAACTGATGAGCACCATTCATGATTAGATATTGACAATTCTTTGTTGTAAAATGTTTTTGTTGGGTACCCCTCATCAGTGGAACACTATTCCCCATGTTTACTACTACTACATTCATATCAACTATTACCGGGCACCACCTTTGATTTATACCTATAGGATGATTATTCCTCTGTATCTGAATGCAGTAGGGTGGTGCATCTTTATTTAATACAAACAGAACAGTTGACCACCAGCTTGAATGCTTTTTTATCAAACAACCAAAACTGATTTTCACACTCCTTGCAAGACTCATCAATTTATTGTACCAATAAACTTACATACAACAATCACATGTCAATTCATAATATTAACAAGAAGACTGATGAATCGTAGACTCTGTGCAATTTTCATAAATCTACTTATTACTTTATTATTACATGAGACACTAACTTGCTTTTACCATTTGCATTATTAAAACATGAAACATGATAGTTTGAGCATTAATGATGTTTCTAATAAGTCTAATCACCAACTGTTTGAAGCAGGGAGTAATTCAAACACAAAATAATCTCCAATTATCTTCTTTTTTTTAAATGGTATTAATATTTCGTAGTATTAATTAACTCAAGTGTTCATACTGGAGTGACTTAGTGTGTTGTCAAACAGCATCTCAGCGTTGGGTTATACAATACACACTTTGAATTAATACAGATTTTGATAGAAGCTGTTTTTCTGGGAAAATGTGAGAAATTTCTTCAGAGTTGGCTTCTGTGGGAGTGAGAGGGACAAACCTTTACATGGCTTTGTCAACAGGTTATTGGGAAAATGTCGCCTTCAGAAAACTGACAACAGGATGACATCTGGCAATCTCTCTTGCACTTGATTTCTAATTTATTACAATCTCTTGAGGGCATCTTCTGGTTGATGACTACAGCAGGCTAACAATTGCGGCAGGTAAGTAAGAGCAACAAGTTGTTGACAGCATGGGGATGGCAATAGGAACATGGCTCTCCATACTCTTCAGGATCTTGTGATGGTGACCATGTTGTACATGCAATAGATTGTACAACACATATTAGTTTCACACCACAGTAAACAACAATAGGGTCCCAAAAGCATTCAGACACATACATTCATACTACACTGGCTTGAAGAATATAAGGAAAAAGTAACTTTCACTTTATGTGTCAATGCCAAGTAAGATAGCTCGATGAGACAATATATATAAATTACTACTTGATTACAGTACTGAAGGTAACTGAAAGAAATACAGTATGACATAAACATAAATGATGCTTTCATGCAAAGATAATAATTACCCTGAAGTTGATATCATTTATTATGGTTCCCTGGAGATTACAAAAGAAACGCAACAGTTCTTAATAGGGTGTGTGATCACCGAGGATGGTAATGCATAATCTACAATGTGCTCCCACATAGTCACGAGCCTAGTAGAGAGTTCTTGTGATAGGATGTTCCATTCCTCCTCAGCTGGATGGTCATTGGTGCATGTGACCATACTGCAATGTGTCCCTCCCACCTCCCAACATGCTCGATCGCTCCACTGTTCAATGTGGTCACGTATGGTCATCTATAAAAATGGCCAAATGTGCTTGTGAGAAACCAAACATTGGAAACGAGTACATTGTCAGAATGATGTTGACTGTTGAGTGTACTGTGTTCAGAGATCTGAAGGCAGTATGCCCCTGCAACATTGTGCCTCCCTCCAGCATAAAAACTAGACCACAAAAACTATCATGTTAGGCAGTGTTGTAGGGGTGCAGTAAGTGCTGCAACCATGAGGCCTCACATAATGCACCCAGGAGCATTGTCGAACATGATCATTTCAGTGGTCTAGTTGTTATGGTATGGAGAGCCATAATGTTGCATCATTGTGATACACTATTCCTTCAATCTGTTTGTATTTTCAGAAATGTATGCAGCCCTGACTTCATTTTTCTGGATGACAATGCATAGTTGCATCAAACAGCACAGGTGCAAGAGATCTCGGAATGAAAAGATATTTGTCGATTGGTCTGGCCTGCCCACTTCCATCTTAATTCCCATTTAGCACAGGTGGATGTGTTGAGGAAACATACTGCAGCACATATACATGCACTAACAACGATCCTGCAACTGTCAACTGTGCCAGTGAATGGAAAGCCGTAACATGACAACTACATACCAAACTAGAGGCCAGCAGGGGAGCACTTTGCAATGCATTGCCATCGATGGCGATCAAAAGATACATGTCCTTCCTTTTGAAATGTACAGAGTTCTGCTTGCAACTCTAAAAATATAAATATCAATTATGATAAAGTAATAGTCGAAAACAATTTTGTAAAATTGCTTTTCTGAAGAAAATACATTTAATTCTCAACTAAAATCAATATAATTGCATCACATAATTGTGCAAAGACTTTACACCATAACGGGAACACAAGTTTGATTCCTCAACCTAACAGCTATACCGGAATCAAGAATTTTGGCGGGGGGGGGGGGAGGGGGGAGGAGGAGGAGGAGGGGAGGGATGGGCGGAATGCGATGCGCTGTCAATATCATACTAATTGACAAAAGGGGGAAAGCTTTACAAGCTAAAGACTGTATGTAGTGAAATAAACTACATGAAAGTAACAAACAGTTAACTACTGGTTCTTACAAACACTGTTCTAGCCTTTCTTTTAATCTGTAAAATATGGCTAGAGTGTGATAGTGTCCATCACAATGCCATGGAACACTAGCTGAGATGACAGACTTATCTGTGAGGTGACCGACTTATCTGTAAGGGACTTTATGATCTAAGCTAGGTTGACATATGGCAATCTGCCCTTGCAACATTGTGCCCACCTCCAGTTTAACAACTGCATCACCAAAACTATCATTTTATGCACTGTTGTTGGGATGCATTACGTGCTCCTACCATGAGGCCCTTGCAATATTGAGCCTCCCTCCAGCCTTTCTACCTGGTGGGCACTCATTAATACCAAAAATTTCGAAATTTCGTGTATTGATGAACAGATTTAAAAATGATAATGACTTAAAACAGTCTGGTTTCATAGCGTAATGGCGAAGGTAGTGAACTCTCATGCACCTCAAATCCTGTCATGTACACTCTTAACAAAACCTGTAAATACGTTTCGTTACCTGCCAAGGCAAACTCCAGTTTTATCACCACTCCTTGTCCAGGTAAATTTTCCAAATGGGATCCTAACTTCTACCATTTTGAGAATGTACGAACTTAACACTCTGTATGCACGACACTTAAAAAAAGAAATAGGATATGTGGTAAGCATTTTCATATAGCAAAGTAAATAATGCATTATTAACAAAGTAACGAGATACATTTTAAGCATGTTCTTAAGGAAACTAATACATAGTCTTAGATACATCCACAACACTACAACACACCATCATATTATATTGAAAACGTTCCTTACATGTCCTTTCGTAGACCTGCGTGTTTTCATGTGTTTTGAGCTGTCACGAATCTGATGTTTTTTTCCCTTCCTTGCTGTCGCCTTGGCAAACGCACATGTATAGTAAGTTATGATTGTGGACACAAATCTACCCAAAGATGTACACGTCTGATCCGTATCTGAACCATGTCAACCAAGATAATCTACAAAATACGCCACTCGTATCACAATTTTTATTGGCTGATTGTAAGCTCTGTCGTCATTTAGTTGACTGCGAATTGCAGCAAATAACTTTAGAATGGAATGTATTACAGGACGGGGAAATAAGCATTCGTGTTCATGAAACTGCTTCTTAGATATTTGTGACCGTCACATCTACCGTTATAAATCGCGAAAATAGGATTGGTAGAGTGCATGAACTGTAATTGTAAACTGTCTAAGAATTGCAGTTACCGAAAGAAGCATTCGCCCAATCACTGATACTGAGCAGTCACAGTTTAGCCCATCCCTACCCATAGCGCAGTTATATTTCCCGCGCATTCAGTTTACGAGTGGGACGCAACCGGGAAGCCTAACAGACACATCATTGTGGTCCAAAACCACTCGGAAGTGACGTCAAAATGACGTATACGCAAACGCGCTGCACACTTGTCGACTGATCGAGATCTGTGGTCGAATCGAGTTAGCGGGAAAAGCGTCTGCTTTCTTCTGCACTGTCATACTGACCGTGTATCTTGAGTGGTTGTGTTTTCGCTATCGAGCAAAATGTCTCAGGTGTATGAAAACATCTTTCGTGACGCTGCGAAAGATTTCAGAATTTCGGAGGATTGCCTGATTTCAGGCTACTGTAATTCGTTGGAGGAGGTAATAATAATTTTATGTTAGAATTGGCTGGCAAAAATATGCGCCTTAGAAAATAACTTTTTTTCTGCTGCCAGTTAAGATTTCATTTTAATAAATTTTATATGTCGCTTTCCGCGATCTGATTCCAATTTTTAAGTGAGTTTTTTTATGTATTATGCAGTTTTTTCTTTGTTTTCGTTGTGAGGTGCTGCATTGTTACATTACCTTTACTGTAACATATACACGTGGAATATTGTAATTAATGATCGGTGTTTAGGAAGTTAATGGCAACTTTGTTTCAAAATTCGCCGTTTGTGAGTTCGTCATCTATGTTTTACAGTAAGAGAAACTGAACATTGCAGCAGCTCAAGCGCAAACGTCGTCTCGAGTAAATGGCATAATTTAGAAGACACACATGAAAATGGGACTCAGGGCCTGGGAACAATCATGCAAAAGGAAAATAAAAAGCAGTATGTTTGCAGCTAATGTCATTGCCAGAGCGTGGGCTCTGTATTCCACATAAATGTATCCTGCATTTTCCCAGGAATTTTACGTAGTTCTTTCTAATTGCACTATCAGCTCCAGTGCATAATTGCACAAATCCATTACTGCTGTTTTCTTTGTGCTGGCACTGATCTGAA
The DNA here is from genome assembly GCF_023898315.1 of Schistocerca nitens. Lineage (NCBI taxonomy): Eukaryota > Metazoa > Arthropoda > Insecta > Orthoptera > Acrididae > Schistocerca > Schistocerca nitens. The sequence continues at coordinate 293,088,140 of NC_064616.1, read as the reverse complement.
TTTCATTGAGGTACTGAATTCAGAGATTAGCTAGAAAACTGTCTATGCAGGGATATGGAGCTCTGTAATTCAAATGACTGTAAGATCCTTAGTTTCTCACCAAAGTTTCAGCAAGGTCAGTGACATCAACTATGAAACAACTTTTTTCATCAATAGCACTGTAATGAATGCCACTTTATGCAAATGTTGCAACATGACCACATTTGGCCTCCCTACTGAATTCTGAGCAAAGGTGTATTGTTGATGGATGCTGAGTGAGAGCTTTTTGTTCAGGATACCATTGCTCAGTAATAACTGTCCGCTTAATTAATACATGTTACGATGTTTCAATTATTACCACTGCTTAGGTGGCTGCTTAAGTATGTGTGGATAATGTTGGAAGTCTATTGGGATTCCTGGATTATATTGGTAGACAGAGTCTGTCAGGATCTAAAATTTTCTCAGCACCACACTGAAATTTTGATGATAATGTAAGCTGTTTTAGTCTTTAGAAATACTTGTTGGTGAATATGGGTCCTCATAGGGTATAGAACGTTATGACGCTTTGAAGCCCTCAAAGTTAAACTTCTCTTACAGGTGTTCTTTTACATCTACACTCTTCTTATTGCCCTGCTAGATTTTATTTTAATTTCTTCTATTGATCTGGTTTTTACGGGAGATAATGATGATGGGAGTGAGTTATTAAGTCATTTATTTATTTTTCTTAGTTTTTCGTCTCACAACATAGGACTTGGGATGAGGCAAAATGTCTTCTGGATATATTATCTCAGTTCTTCTACTGGATAGTGTTGACTTCTCGAGGAGGAGAAATGTTGAGGTCTGCATCTATAACCTTGTCAGGAATACCAATAGTAGAAATAGATGGCAAATTATTTTTAAATTTGGAGTGTATCAGTCAAATAAGCCTTAAAAGTGCTGTATTATTTCTGTTGGTGATAAGGAGGAATTCTGGCTAACCAGCCCAGATCGTGATTGATTTTGCTCTATTTGTCATTAGATAATTTCCTGTATCATACAATAACTTAAGTAAGACTTCAAGACAAGAAGTCAAAGCTTATGGCTTGTATGATGTGGCAGAGTATGCAAAATTATGCTGTTTTTTTTATATGATGATTATGCAGAATCATAAGTTGTGGTCCTTGAGGGGAGTGTCTCATGTACGTAATGGAAGTTTCATGAATTGTGTGAGCAGTTCGTCGTATCATGCTCTCCTTCCCAGGTCTTTGTCACAGATTTCAATCCCTTTGCAAATTAATGTGCCAAGATGCTTGCAGATTTTGTGATTAAGCTTAATGGATGTTGTATTGAAGTAATGTAGTCAGAGGTCTTTCTTTCACGTTTGTTAAGAGTTTGACAGCCGAAAACTGATATTTTTCAATTGTAGGAGAGAAATCATTTTGTAATTTTTACAAAAACTTTTTCATGGATGTATTAACCAGTTTCAACTTTTGTACTGGATAGTTTTGATTGGTGATTCTTATTCTTAGTATATACAACCTGGAATTCATAGTATGCTTAATAAAGCTTTTGTTGACATAAGGCAAGGCGTGCTTGAAATGAGGTTAACTGAAGCACTGATCAGTTAACCCCAAAACTAGGTCATTAAACTTCATGTGCACTTGGAAAATATTTTTCATCATCATAATCACAACTGAAAGAACATTTTATGATCACAATTTTAACTGAAGTCAACAGTAACATAATTTGTGGTCAGTGAATAACAATGGAATAAAAGCAAAAGAGCAAACAAATGAACTCCCAATTTTGTTAACTCATCCATGATTAATAACATAACACTTACTTTAGCTGTCAAAAACATCAGATGTGATGAAAGGCTGTGTACATTAAATAACTGAATTTTGTAAAGCCTAAAATTTCCCTCTTCATTCATGTTTCCCAGTTAACCTTAAGTGTAGTTACCCTCAGTTTATGCTACTGGTCACTTTATTCTCAGGTGGAAACACTTCTCGATCAGCTGAAAACTGTGGGGTTTTCATACTGCGTGAGAAGTAGTCGTTTTAAAGAGCCTTCTTCAGATGTTATGAAAAGTAAGTGAACTGCTGCATTAATTACTTTCTGTGGTTTACCATTTTAGTTCATATATGTATACTTGAAGGAAGAACTTAGTTTGCTGGAATTAGGGATAGTATATATAGGCTACTTTAAGTGGACATTTCTTTCTAAGCTGCACTAACAATTGATGGAATTGACTGTTTTTGTTATTGTTAATAGTTGTTGTGATATGCAAGGCAGAATTGTATTAATTATTTTCCTCTGTGTTGACTTGTTTGTCATTTATCCATTTTCACAGCCATACACTCAGTAATTTTTACACACTTGCATTTGATAATAGGCTGATTAAAATTATTAGTTGGTTGACAATTCCTGTCGGAGCTGGTTTCCTCCAGAGTGCTGAATGCGTCAGGTCCAAACTATCTCTGTTCGCCATTTCCTGACTGCCACAACAGCTGATCAATCCACTTCCATTTTCTTGTCTGACTTCCTTTCTTGATGTGTTTGAACACCATGCAATCATTTGCTGCCTTCAACAAGATTGGCCTTAATCAACATTTTCAGACAGTAGGCATAACTATGTATCCTTACAATATCTTTATGGTGCTAGAGCTAGCTTTCACATCGTAACATAATGTGAAAGGCTGATCTGGTTGAAGGTAGCACATGATCATTGGGACCAAATAATCTTACATTAGTGTAATGTAGAGTGGTGGCATAGTGCAATGGATAAGAAACATTCCTGATCCATATAAACTTGTGGATTTGAGTCTTGACAGATTCTTTCATATTTTTTATACCAAAATTACTTCATTATTTTTATTTAGTTAATAGGTTTGGATGCAGTTTTATTTCTAACACTCTGCTGTGTCATTTTTGACATTGTATTTACTTTTTAATTCCTTATATTTCTTCTTCATATCATTATTTCATTTGAAATCAGCTTGTCACCTATAACCTGTAACTGAATACAAACCAGGACTGCTCATTAGTTGGTAATTTGGCAGTCCATGCAGCTTGTGTGAGGACAGTTTCAGGTGCCATAATTAATGAAAGGAAGAAATTAGTTTGCTTTTAGCATTGAAATACAATTTTTTTTTGTCTTGAGTTTGCCTATAGAGAATAGCTTCAGCTAGTTCCCTGCCACATGCTTAGTGTTTGATATTTCACCATCAAGCCAGGCCAGGCAACAGCGTTAGGTGTGAGGCTCTGCTGCGACTGCCCGTAGTCAGTGTATTAATTGTGAACAAAGTATGATTAACAGTTCTTCTGTAGAATGCTGACAGCCATTTTCTAGGATATATTGCACATCATGTTATGGTTAGGTTATCAAATGAGTTTAAATTCTGGGCTATAAAATGTCGTATCTGCCACAGTTATGCCATTGGTCACTCCAAAACCAGTTGTCAGCAGAGCATGTCATATTCATGTTATTTCATAATGGCCACTTCCAACACTGCACAGAGTTACATGTATACGTCTCCCATCCTTTCGTAATCCCAACCTGTGCTCTGCCTCTACTGAGCTAAACCTACTTTTTTTAACATGAAAATTAAATTGAACAGCACTTGCTGAGTGACCTGCTCTGTTTGTTGCCTATAATACAGCAGCAGCCGGTGTGCTAACACTTTGTCAACAAGTGACAGATGCCAACTAACAAATAATTTTAATGAATCTATACTGCTGTGTTCATGTTGAATGGTTTCTATGGTTTTCGATAATTGTGGTGTTGATATGTAAAGCAGTAGTCAGCTCATTGAACCTATTGACAGGCATGTTTAGCTTTATTGTCTTCCTAGTTAAGTTTATTTTTTGTAATTCCACATTTATAGTAATTATATTTTTCTACATATGTGTTCTTCACATCTCCTTTGTTTACAAAGAATATTAATTCCACATTTATTGGAACCACAATAAAACACTTCAGTTGCCCGAAATCAGTATGGTATCCTCATTGCACATGGCAGACAGTTCCATTTATTTGCTAGATACAATAGGTGTGACATCCTGTAAAATTTTGCTCCAGTACTATGTAAAGTAGATAGACAATCTGCTTCCATCAGTTCAGAACTTTGACAATACCTGTCAAATGAATGAAATGTTTTCTCACATTGTATTTAGTTAATTAACAATAACATACGTGAATTATTTAACAATAACAATGTTTTTTGTCTGTGAGAAATATATTAACTGTTCCATGTAAAACAAAGCATTTCTTCAAGCAAATGCAGGGACATGTCCCTATCCCCTTTTTTGGTTGTGCATTTGCAGTGGAGAGTGTGTGGTCGAGGCACTGTGTTTTGGGGCCAAAATACTATAAAAGTAAAGAGTCTAGTGTACCTGAGCACTTGGTAATATCATGCTGTGTTAAGATATACTTACTTTCCATAAAACAAGTTCGTTACAGGGAAAGTTTATTAAATAAATTTTATAGTAGTTCTTTACCCTCTTTAGGAAGACCATGTGACTCCTCGTAAGAGATTGAGGATCATGGATACTAGAAAATCCAACTGCCCAGCAACTTTAAATATGAAGTGTATAAGGGTGTATCCTGATTACAGTATGCACTCAGCAAATGAACACAGGGATACCAAGGCAAAAGTAAGTATCCAGTTTGGGTTCTGCTTGGAGAAAATTTTACATGATCAGTTGACGGTATACTTTAAAATCTGTTGTTTTTAATGCTCTTAGTTAAATAATTGATACATTTTTGTCTTACAGGTTCTTGCAAGTCTACAGAAAGATTTGGCATTGCCATGCCCGCCTAAGAGCTATCTACATTATTATTTGACTGCTTCCCCAGCAAGTGCACACACACATGCTACTGAAAGTGTTGAAGCAAGTGGGTACATACATCCTTCACATGTAAAGGAAATCAAAAACTTAGTACTCAGTGGCATGACATCTCTCAGAGTCATTAAGTTGGCTCTAGACAGATTTGTTGAAATCAATTTCACTGGGACACACATACCAGGTCAAATGAATACTACCTTTTACCCCACAGAGAAAACTATTTAGTCACATTTATCGGACCCTTTATGGTACAAATAAAGTATTATTTGACGAGACTAGACTGCAGAATCAGGTTGATGAGTGGCACAAAGACTCGAGCAATCACATGATTTATTATAGACATTGTACGGGAGCGAATGGAGAAGTGAAACCATTACTTTTTTGCTATCAGAGCAGTTGGCAGAGAGATCTTTTGAAGAAGTATGGGGGTAGTTGTTTGTTAGATGCAACATACAAAACATCATCATATGATATTCCTTTATTTTTTATAGCTGTGAAGAGTAATGTGGACTATTCGGTTGTTGGTTTTTTTTTCCATTCAGATTGAAAATGCAAGATCCATTCATAAAGCACTAGACATTTTCAAGGACTGGAACAAGGATTGGAATCCCCTATATTGGGTTACTGATTTCTCGGAGTCAGAGATAAATGCAATTGAGCAAGCATTCCCTCAGACGAAAGTTTACTTGTGCCTTTTCCATCGAAAACAGGCATGGGGAAGATGGTTGAAAAAAAAAGGATAATCTACGTGTACCAAATGACATGAAGACATTTCTGGATATGTGGCAAGAAATTTCAGAATCACCAACAGAGAGAGAATTTAGAGATCGTGTAGAAGAGTTGCGAACGCATGAGGTTTCTCGGAGAAAAGAGCGTGCATGGCCATACTTTCAACAGCAATGGCTAACGGTATGTGAAAGATGGGTGAAAGCGTATGAGGACAAGGGCAGATTTGCAACTATTGACACTACAAATGGAGTTGAAGCAATGAACAAGGTTGTAAAACATTTTTTTCCTTAAACACAATTCAGACAGGACTTTAACTGGGGTTACTAAGGTTATAATAAACCAGTTTCTTCCAAGCCTAATTAGAAAGTACTGTCTGCAGAATTCTGCCATCAAAGCTTATAACAAAGATGTTCCACTGTTTTTGCATAAAAAAACAAACAAGTTTGTGAAACATGTCATGCAGCGATATGCATCAGCAAAAGTTGAGTTAACTGCAAGATCAGTGAGTAGGAGATCGGATGGTTCATTTTGTGTGGAGAGTGCAAAGTCCAAAAACTGTAATTATGTAGTAAACTTTGATATACCAGATTGCACATGTGAAGATTTTCGGAGATATAAATACTCATGCAAGCATTTCTGTGCAATCTTTATTTTTTACCCAGAGTGGGGTTTTGATAAAATGCCAGAAAGTTATGACTAGTCCATTAATCTGTCTTGATGAAATGTATGGGGTGGGCTTTAGAAGTGGCTCTTCAGTAATTTCATATGAAGGCAGTAGTAGTGACGAAGCTGTTGAGGAGGCAGTTGAAGCAGCTGAGGAGGCTGTCGAGGTTGAGGAGGCTGTCGAGGCAGCAAATACAGATGGTGTTGTTCAAACCAAGAATATTCCTTTGCAGCAGTTTGAAGCAAGGGAGCTGTGTAAACAGATTTATAATCTCACATACAACTGCAGCAAGAGCGAAACATTACAAAAAGTACTTGAATCACTGAGCAACTGTGTGCAAGATTTGCAATTAGCAAATCCTGAAGTTGGTGGTCTCCCATTAGCAGTGCCATCAACTTCCAAACAATAGCGAAGAACAATGCCAAAAGCCTTACAAGATCTGTCTTAAACACATTATAACATCCCATTTGAAGGGTAAGAAATGACTGTTTATTTGAATTTTAGATAGCTCTTTGTCTATGTAAAATACAAATAAGCTCCGTCATTTCTGATCCTCGAGATGGAATGCTATGAGGTCTTTATGTTGGTCTCTGCTTTTAAACTTTGTTGCACATTTGAATTTCGAAGTAGCAATAGATAAAATATTATAAAACGGGTAGTTGCTACATTTGTGTGTGTGTTTGTGAGTGAGCGAGTGTGCGCGCGCGCTTTTGAAAAGGCCCTTGTTGCCCGAAAGATAAGTCCAACAGTCTTTTTGTTGTGCCTTTCTGTGACTCAGCATCTTCACCATTTGGTGAGCAGCAACAACTATCCTTTTCATAATATTGTTACATTCCATCCTGGATTTTTCGTTGTTCATCAGAGAAAAGATTTTTCTGAGGAATTAAACTAGATGGTAGTGTAGAACTTGCAAACTTTTTAAAATATGAAGTAAAAGATTTTAACTTTAAATTAGGTTAATTCAAATATGGGACAATGTTGAGAATTGAAAAGGTGGAAAAAATAAATAAGATATATCTTAGTGGCATTGAGATGTCGTATGACTGATGGAGGAAAGATTTTGCATTTCTTTTTCCAAGTAAGAATGCACTTGCTCTCACTTGCTTCAAAACATGTCTAGTGATTCATGTGAAACAGAGAAAAAGATACTGCCCTGTTAATGAACATGAGATTGCCCAGTATCACTCTGACAGAAGAGTATGGTGTTTCCTTGATATGGTATCTGGTCAGCAATGTCATTGGGACCAAATGAAGTAAGTATTGACTTTTTTTATTTGCTTTGGAAGCTTAATGTGTATCAGTTACCTACATATTGGATATCTACCACCCTGGTTCTAATGTTCTTAATAACTTTGCAGAGTTACTGCAGATACCACACAGAAGCAATTACTGTTACTGGAATACCAGTAATGTTTATTAAATTCAGTTGTAAAGTAGTTCTGGGCATTGCAGCTGGCGAGCAATGTCATTGGGCACCAAAAGAAGTGAGTACTAAATTTTGGAATTGTGCCTTGAAAACATGTGTATCAGTTGTCTTCATGTTGCATAACTCAATTACTTGTTGTTAATTTATTTGTTAGGTTCAGTTATGATGGATTTCTGGCCTTCAGTCCATGGGAAAATTCACACCAGATTGCATCAAGACTGTTATATTCCAAGGATATCTTGGAAGATTGATAGTATTCCTGAAGGAAAACAATCCATATAGTATTTCACGTGTGTATCAAACTGCCATTTGTTGTGGCACATAAATGTTTGCAATTTGATTGTAATTTTCGAACAGTTCCTCAACAGTCCAAGGATTTCTTGTAATGAGAAGTAGACATTGTTGCTTCGGTAAAGGAAATACAAATCACGGTCAATATAACTACCTTATTAACTTTCCACAGAGAAATATTTTTCACTACTGCTACTTAAAAATTCAAATGTGTGACAAAGTTTGCTTACAGAACTTGGCATAAAGATCTCCCTTATTAGTATTTTTTAGGTAGCTCTTATTGTTTGATCCTTCAAATGGAATGCTATGACCTCCATGTGATCTATTCCTTAGTAGTTAATTATCCATTAAGGCACAAATATATGAACATTACAATGAGAGGGGTCTTTATGCTAGGCCCTGTAAAAGTAATGGCATCTTACTTAATATTATTGTTGGGAATTTGATGGCACAGCTGTGGGGAGACCACAAATTTCAGGGTTTGCTAACTGCAAATCTGGCACACAGTTGCTGAGTGATTCAAGTACTTTTCATAATGTTTCACTGTTGATACAGTTGTATGTGAGATGATAAACCTGTTTGAACACCACCTTCACTTCAAATTGCTGCAAAGAAATGGTTAAGGTATCAGTGTGATGCTCTATATGTGTTTCCTCAACTGTGTCCTCATTGCTACTGTCTTCATGTGAAATTACTGCAGACACACTTCTGAAACCAAACCTGTACATCTTGTGAAGACAGATTAATGGGCTGTTCCTGCAGCTTTCTGGTATTTTATCAAAACCCCACTCTGGATAGAAAATAAAGATTGCACAGAAATGCTTGCATGGGTATTTATATATCTCAAAATCTTCACATGCGCAGTTTGGTAGAGCAAAGCTTACAACATAATTAGTCTTTGAACATTGTACTCTCCATATAAAACATTGTCCAACTTCACATTCACTAATCTTGCAGTTAATTCAACTTTCCCTGGTGCGTATCACTGCATGACATGTTTCACAAACTTGCTTTTTTCAAAAAAAAAAAAAAAAATGAAAAAACAGTGGAACATGTCTGTTATGATTTGATGGCAGAATTCTGCAGACAGTACTTTCTAATTAGGCTTGGAAGAAATTGATTTCTTATATCCCTAGTAGCCCCATTGAAGGTCCCATCTGTGTTCCATTTTAGGAAAAAAAATGTTTACAATCTTGTTCATGGCGTCAACTCCACTTGTAATGTCAATGGTATCAAAATTTATGTTCATGTAATATTTTTAACATTGATTGTAGTAAGGTGTAATAATATGTAAATGCCCAATAAAATAGATTGATATTTATATTTTTTGTTTCTGTATAATAATTCTGTAGCTTGGTGACCTGAGTTGTGTGTGTGTGTGTGTGTGTGTGTGTGTGTGTGTGTGTGTGTGTGTGTGTGTGTGTGTGTGTGTAAGATATTATCATTTCATGGGAAATGTGGCAATAACAGATCAGAAATTGTGTGCAGAATATACCTAATTATCAACACCTGTAAGCAGCTAAAGGTCTGGATTTCATTATAATTTCATTCTTAGAGAGCTGCAAGACCACCAATGGTATCTGTACAGATACCAGCTTCATATAAATTAGTAAGGTTTTTACTGACTATTATTCACCAAAGCCGACAAAACAGGCTGCATTCAGTAGTAGTACTACATAATGGTGATACTTCAGTACAACTTTGAACCCTTTAAGTGGTTTAGATCAGCAGGAGCAAAGTATATTCTTCAAGGTATGTTTCACAGGCAACTAAGAAATCTTTGCCTTGAATGTCATGTGATTTTGCACTCTGCTGCTAAGTTTTCCTTTTAGATTTATTAAATTTCTTAAAGAGGCTTCTGTTACAAACACTAGCAATCCACATAGGTAACGTGTGACTGATATTCCTTATGTATCACAACCTTATTTCAGTTTCACTCTGTTGTTGCTGGTAACTTATGATGGAAGAGTTGATTTGTGCCACATTAAGGAAGATTAAGAAAAAAGTCATTTACAAACTCGTGAAAAGGAGGCAGGGTTCCCCAAAAGTATAAAGGTTGCCATAAGCAGTCACTTTTGTTGGATTAAGTTATTTCCATATCCTTTCTGGATATTTCAGCCAGCTGCATCCTATTGTAGAGATAGACTAACCAAGAACCTTAGTGTTATATGAACAGAGCAGAAAAAACTTTATTAAATACACAAAGGACTGGTAACTACCTTCATGTATGGACCACTTTCCAAAAAATACACTGTGTCAAGGCATTCAGATTGTACATATTCTTTCTGAATATTTTTATTGTAGCAGGAAGAATGGGGATTGTTTAACTTACCTTTAACCTAAGGTACATTAGATTGTGTATGAAATTCATCAAAAGAGTAAATACGGGCTCTTACTTAAACTGTTTACTATAACAAGAGAAATTAGAGTACAATATTATAAGAGACAGATGAAGACTAGGTGGGAGATAGACTAAGAGAATAATTTCACATGGTGATGAAAGACCTACACCCAAACAAGGCACCTGGAGTAGACATTCCCTCACATTTGTGGAGATCCTTCAGACAGACAGCCAAGTCGAACTATTTCATGTGGTATGCAAGATAAGAGACAAGTGAAAAACCTTCACGTTTCAGAAGGAAGTAATAATTCCTATTCCAAGAAAACCAGGCACTGAAAGTTGGAAATATTACAGAACTATCAGTGTGGCAAGTCATGGTTGTAGTTTGACACAAATTAAGTAAAGAATAGTGGACAAACTGGTAGGTGCCAACTGACCTCAGGAAACATTACTTTGGTATCTGGGAAAAAGTAGCAACACATGAGGCAGTATTGGTCCTACGAAAAATCTTACAAGAGGATATAGAGAAAGCTTTTGACACTGTTAGCTGGACTATACGCTAGGAAATTCTGAAGGTAGCAAGGATAAAATACAAAGACTAAAATTTGCACACTGATGTAACAGTATGTGTAAAGACATGAAAAGTGTGCAGTCCTTGGGAAGGGAGTGAGACCGGGAGTGAAGTATTGTAGAAGGTGAAACCACGACTTGCAGATGTATGTTTAAAGGGGTGTTGTTCCTGTTGCAGAGGAATTAATTTAGTGTACAATCCTTACTGTGATTTGTATTACCAATGTTTTGAGGGGAATGGAAATATTAAAGTAACGGTATACAAATTCAACAAAGGTTTTTAACTAATGAGTATCATCTTCAAGCTCTGATTCAACATGCATTTAAAATGCTTGGCTGTACATCATGGCACTGTCTGTAGCTCTTGCCAGTTCATTACACACAATTCGAAGATTCAACAGTGGAACGAAAGACCTGACATAAAAGTAGTGTTCATTGAGCGATTGGATATGACAATTGTTCTATCCTGACAATATTTTACATATAAATTATAGCCATACGAGTTGATTATCAATTGAATTGGGTGTACACAGGTATGATCAACATAATAAACCCATAATAAATATCACTGGTATCTTTAAGTACTCATCTTAGCAACTGAAATGGCTACACATCTATGCTGATAACTGAAGCCATGTTTAACATCCTCAGATGTATTTTACTACATTACATTCAGTTCTCATTCTATAGACCCAAAAATGAGATGGGTTTCTTGGCTATGGAATATGTCAAAGTACAACATAAAAAACAAAGACCATCTGAATATAACACTTCCCTGATCACATGTCAGGATACTTTAAAGATATGTGAATACATAACAGATAAACTGGGACTGCCAACGTTTACAGAATTAATACACTCAGAATGAAACAGTTATGAACTTTTAACAAATTTATCATACACACAACACCTAATCTTAACTGTTGTAAAACCAAATCCAAGACATTTTTACTTAAGCTGGTCTAACAGTCCCTGTTAAGATATTCATTTATAGAGGAGCTGCCTGCCTAAAAATCTTTCAAACTCTGTTTAAACTGTGCTGTTTCTGAAACAAACTTTTTAATGGTAGCTGGCAATTTATTGAAAATGTGTGTTCTCGTAAACTGGACTCCTCTTTGGACCAAGGTAAGCAATTTTAGGTCTTATTGTTCCTAGTATTTTACTATGTGCTGAGCTATTGTCTGGAAATAAACGTTATTTGCAACCAATTTCTTTAAGGGATAAATATACTGAAGCATTGGTTAGAATACCCACTTCCTTGCTCAGATTTGTACATGATTATATGGAATTTACAACACAATTGAGTCTTATTACATGCTTCTGCAGTCTAAAAACTTTTGCTCGGTTTGACGAGGTACCTCAAAATATGAAAGCAAATGAAGTAAGCAAGTTTTTTTTTCTATCTCCTACATCTGACATCATTCCCATTGCAAATACAAACTTGTTTAGGTGCTTCAGCAATTTTGTGGTACACACCCTTCCTAACTGAATTTATTACTGAGTTGTAACCCGAGAAATTTAACACTGTCAACTGCTTCTATCTGCATGTCTTCGTACATTATACACATCCTGGAAACAAATTTCTTACAGGTTCTTATCTGCATATAGTGGGTCTTTCCAAAAGTTTAATGACAGTAAATTACTTCTAAACCATTTATTGTAAGTGAAAATTTGATTAGTAGCAATTTCTAAATCTGTACTTGACTTGCTATTTGTTACAATGTTTGTGTCATGTGCCAACAAAACAAACTTAGCATCTGGCAATTTAACAGATGAGGTCATTACTGTAGACAGGAATAAACAACAGATTCAAGATGGAACCTTGAGGAGCACCACATGTAATTACTTCCCAATCAGACTTAGACTATTTGCTTACTCTGCATGTATTTGCAGTGACACCCTTGTTTCCTTTTAGTTAGGTCAGACTCTAACCATTTTGCAGCACTGCCAGTGACATCACAATATTCTAATTCTCTTGAGAGAAAGCTGTGATTCATAGTCAAGGGCTTTTGACAGGTCACAGAGAATGCCAGTAGCCTCTAACTTGTTTTCTTATGAATTATTCCCACTGTATGTGCAAATACCCTTCTCTATATCAGTAAGCATAAGGAACCCAAACTGTGACTTGGATGATATATTGTTTGCAGTCGGATGCTTAAGAAGATGCTTAGACACAACCTTTTCAAATATTTTTGAAGACGCCAGCAAAAGTGAAAATGATCAATAATTTGATAGTATCTCTTTAACGCTCTTCTTGTACAGAGGCTTAACTTAGGCATATTTCAGCCAGCCTGGAAATGTTCCACTGATAAGAGATTGATTACACAAATAATTTGAGGTACAACTCAACTCACATGAATACACTTTGAAAAACTTCACTAGAATACTTTAAGGATTTTATGATGGATGCTGCTACTTAGGGAGAAGTAAGTGTCATTTCCATTTTACTGAAGTTATTTGTAGGGAGTGGTCTCAGATGTTCAATTGCACTGTTAACTGAACCTGATAACCTGAAGCTGTCAGTAACAGATACAAAGTACTGCACCTATTTAAGAAGTTTGCAACACTACATGCATTTGTTACCAATGTCTCATTTACTTTAATTTGAAGTGTTACTGGAATTTTCAAAATTCAAAACCTGTATGTATCACAGCATCAACAACAAGTTTAAATAACACATGGCTTTATCTCAATAGGAAGTCAGACTGCTACTTAATTTACAGATGGCAGCAGAAATTATTTTCTTTCAGTGTTATCTGTAAGGCAAACAGTAGCCTGTCTTCCTAATCACAGTTAATGTAACATAGCTGTTACTGTAGTCTCTTTAAATTTGGTCGTCTTGTCAGACTGTAGTGTATCAGATTATCTTATCATTATTTACAGGATACCAGATGCATTAGTAAAACAAATGTTTTCTGGAGACAATTTCTTAATCAAAACTGTGTAGCACAATAAATACCTTACATCTCTCAGTATTTGAACATCTGAATCAAATCTACAGTTACTATGCATTATGTGGTGCAAAATGTAAATGTACTGTGATACTGGAGGGGTGCAGAACTAATTTTTATATGCTCTCACAGTAAGAATGGTTACAAGAATGCTTTATGGAAAGCTTCATAGCGTTCTGTTGTTTGTAAATTTTTAGTAAAATTTTCCAAAACTGAAGTCACAGCCACATGAGAAGAAAGTCCACATGACCTGGATTCATATACAAAATGAAATATTTCATTCAGCTATGAATTGTGCATAGTTAAATTGCCAGGAAAGTGGAAATAATGTGAAAGGTTTAAGACAACACTCTTTGTAACACAGCCTGTCATTCACTCTTCTTTCTTGCTGAGTGAGCTATGCACCCCATAGCAAACTGCCTTGTTTCTTATGCAGTCAAGTTATTTACCCATTCTCGTTAAATCATATATAGTTTTTGTGTGACACTGCATGGCACAACACACAAGTATTCTTACTAATTTAACTGTGGTATAATGAACACAGGAAGTAGTTTTTGCCCTTGGAGGTTTCTTTCATGATCCTTTGAGGCCGCTTTTGCATGATCAAAATTCATTTGTATGATCATAGAAACTATTATTAATATAAAAGATTGGCTGTCCTATGTATAGCCAAACAACTACCCCTTAAATGTATAACAAAGCCTGCTTCTTCTGAAAAGTTGTTTTCACAATTAACTGAGAAGACGGCAAAAGGCATTAACTTCCTGTGAGGCATAATTTAGAAAACATATATATATATATATTTTTAACACAAGTAACAGCTGTTGGTAAACCAATATTTCATTATAACTGCACTGGAATCTTACGTATCTCAGGAAACGAAAATTTATAGCCTTGTCACGACACTATTCTTAACAGTTTGTTTTTTCCCCCAGTATGAGCTGCGTACTCGACAACAAATGCTATTTCTCGTAAGCAATGGCAATGTTTAGCTTCTCTCAACGGTTATACATGATGGTTTATGGAATGTGTAACGGAAATACTGCATTTATTATTTCGGTGTATAACATTTTATGCTACCTATTTGGTCCTCGATAGAATAAGCAGATCAATCACAGCATGGTCAAGAAACAGGTAAAATCCAATAAGCTGAGAATCCGTACGATTTATTTACTTCTACGTAATTTATAAATACATTTCCATTTCTCCGTTACAGTGTACGTGGATAACAGCCACCTTTCTTTCACATTACGGTCACATATCAGCGGATCACACTCGTTTCAGGACGATTCAGCAGACACGCACCGACGTTTTAACATACACTCCAGTGTGGTCCGAAAACTTTCACGTAACTCGACTCGACCACGGATCTCGATACTCGACAAGTGTGCAGCGCGTTTGCTTATACGTCATTTTGACGTCACTTCCGAGTGGTTTTGGACCACAATGATGTGTGTGTTAGGCTTCCCCGATGTGCACAAGTTGATGCAACGACTTTGTCTAATTGATGACAGATAGCAGCACAATGTTGTTTCGTTTCTATGAGAACCCACACACTCTGGTGAGAGACAATGAAACTGAAAACCCAGATACCTTCAAAATGGAGGCAATAGCTGACAGGAGTGACATAAGTTGTGGTGTTTCTTCAATTTTAAGTGAATTGTGTGGTGATTCCGACAGTTTTAATGCCGACATTAATGATTCAGATTCCAGTTTAAACCAGGTGATGGAAGATTCTACCAATATTAATTCCAGTACATATGAGGTAAGGTATGTTTTGACATGTTATTTGCTGGATGTCATTCCCTTTGTGCTGGATGGTTAGGCTATGTGTTTTTATTTTTGTATTGAACTGTTTTACAAGCACTTTTCACCAAGATACAATCAATACGCCTTTTAATAAAACTACTTTCTGTTGTGTGAATCAACTTTGTTAACAAAAAAGAGCATACTCGTACTTTTGGGTTACTATGTCATTGATGAAGTTATTGGTTTAAGAGAACTTTTTTCAAATTGCACTTTCTATACAATGATATGGCTTGACTAAAAGGAAAATGTCCACAACCGTGCATGACATCATCGCCAGTGGTCGTACTGCTGCGCGAGACACTTTCAGCTGCTAGCCTATATTGATCTTGACGTTCATCAAATTCTTATCTGAAATAAAAAAAATAATCCGATACTTCAAATAATATTTGTTCTCTTATTTATACGATACACTGTCTCTTTTTCACAAGATCGCATTGAAACTTAATTTGAAGTTAAGTGAAATTTTGAATTATCTGTACGAATATGTGTTTCAGGAAATCAATGAAATGTTTGGAAATTCGAAAAGTAATGAGTTAGTATTTATATTTACACAATTATTTATTTTTTATTTGTGCCGAAAAATACAAAAATCTTCACAGAACCAAATTTTCAGTATTTTTTCTCATACTCTTTGAGTGTCGTAACACTATATTTACAGTATCAGTGACCCTTATTACTTAAAAAATAAGCCCCTTATTATTTTAAAGAATATTGACCTCAGGACCAAGTATATAGTCGATGATTTCATGTACTATGTAATTTGCAGTACAATCAAACCCAACAAATATATCGCCAGGCAAGTTGCTACAACATGCACAAAACAATACATTTCTTTGGCATCTTTCGTGAAGAAACGACTCTTTTTTTGTAAGTAATTTCTGTGCAGTAACATATGTATATTCTACACGTTAAAACATCCTGACGAGGATAACAGTCCACCTCTACTGATAACAGCTGTTTAATGATTTGGTTATCTTTCACATCCTCATCGTGTGCTATTAGATACAGTTTACAATAATTACATTTATTTTTCTTAATGACAATATGAGCAGTAGCCATGTATGTAATGAAGTACAGGCCGCATGTCCTCATCTAACCTCTGTTTGTTAGCATCATCTAC